>NC_137678.1:18973384-19015884 GCF_963989245.1 Nansenia antarctica
GACCACCATCTCAAGCTCAATCTTAACAAGACCGAGCTCCTCTTCATCCCCGGGAAAGCCTGCCCTCTCCAAGACTTCTCCATCACAGTGGAGAACTCTACTGTAACCCCCTCCCTGACAGCCAAGAACCTTGGAGTGATCCTGGATAACCGACTATCCTGTGCGGAGAACATTGCAGCAACGGCTCGCTCCTGCAGATTCCTCCTCTACAACATCAGAAGGATACGACCATTCCTTACCAGAGAGGCAGCGCAACTCTTGACCCAGGCACTGGTCATCTCCCGCCTGGATTACTGCAATGTACTCCTGGCTGGGCTCCCCGCTTCAGCCATTAGACCTCTGCAGCTCATCCAGAATGCTGCTGCCCGGCTGGTATTCAACCTCCCCAAATACTCGCATGTCACCCCTCTCCTTCGCACCCTGCACTGGCTCCCGATAGCAGCTCACATCAGATTCAAGACCCTGGTGCTTGCATACCAGGCAGCTAAAGGGACAGCCCCTGCCTACCTGAAGGAAATGGTAACCCCCCAAACCCCTGCCCGCTCACTCCGTTCCTCCACCTCGGCTGGCCGACTGGCCCCACCTCCTCTACACAGCAGTCGGGCTGCCCGATCACGTCTCTTCACAACACTGGCTCCCCGCTGGTGGAATGAGCTCCCCACGGCTGTCAGAACGGCAAAGTCACTACCCATCTTCCGTCGTAGACTGAAGACCCATCTCTTCAGGTTACATCTTAACTGCTCCTCCTGAGACATCTTCTGACCCTCACCACTACGTCTCCTAAAGACACCCGCTTTCCCCTTTACTGTGTCCCTAAGAACTTCTACTGCCCCCCTTGTACTGTTTCTCAGTTTCTCCAGTAATAAAAAAATAAATAAATAAATAAATAAATAAACGTTTTAGTAGAAGGCGATAATAGGGAGAAGGTTTTTCCTTCTATCAGTGGCACCGGGCCCGAGCTAGAGTACTCTTCCTGCAACGAATAGTGGACTGCTGATTCACATGCTTAGTATTCAAATGTATTGATTGTAAGTCGCTTTGGAATAAGGCGTCTGCTAAATGCCAAAAATGTAAATGTAAATGTAAAAAAAGTGTTTGCGCTGGGGAGGGGGGGGGGGGGCCTTTCTACACGTCCAGGCCCAGGGGCCCATTTTTTCATGATCCGTCTATGCACACACACACACACACACACACACAATACACAGTACACACACACACACACACAATACACACACAATGTACCGTCATGATTCATTGATGACAAATCTGCTACTTTATTGCACTTTCGTGGCACAAAAGAGCACTTCACAGCCATAGCCAGGTCTTATATTCCACATTATGATGCATGTCACATATTGTAAAGAACAAAAGATACACCTGACATGTGCAGTAAACGAGCCAACTCAACTAAACTCTGCTATAATAAAAAATAAAAAAATACAACGAATGACATGAGAGCAGGACAGTGAGACGGGTCCATTGATAACACATTATGGGGGCAGAACATTGATCGTATTTGCGAGTATCGATTTTGGGCAGTTTCTGATCAGTGCCTTCCATTACCTGTTGCATGGGGGTTTGTCTGACTAACATCTCCTCTGCTTGACTTACTTTTCATGACCAGCCATGAATGTTTTCTTGACAAGTGTGCCTGAATCAGGAAAAGCCCGGCTATATACAGCGATGTGTACACTGTTGTATGACCATTATCTCATATTTCAGGGATCTATTCATTGCACATTATGTTTGGTTGATGGTTGTGTGATGTGGTGATTATTTAAGGATAATTCATAGGAGCTTTATTGAGGATGTCAATAGGCGTCATATTGTCACTGCGATGTTTTCAGAATTGTACCATAATTTATTGTCCAATTTTAGACTGCAGTTCCACTGCCCCCTGCCTTTGTCTTGTTCTCGCCCACATTCTAGTCGGGTTAGATGTGGAAATCAAACAAGCTCCCTCTGCTGGACGCTGAGCGCCATCTGTCTGTCTGCCTGTCTGTCTGTCTGTCTGTCTGTCTGTCTGTCTGCCTGTCTGCCTGTCTGTCTGCCTGCCTGCTCCCTCTGCTGGACGCTGAGCGCCAATGAGTGAAACTGGCCCAATGAGTTTTCCTGCTCAAAAATGCCTAATTTTGTTTTTACTATTTTACAAATGTGAACATGTAAAAAAAATAAATACATAATTGTTAATTATGTTCGTTTGAATTCAGCCATATATTCATCATTATGTACAGCTGGCTTATACAACAAGGCAAGGCACTTGCATAGCCTACTTTTCACCTTTCCCGTGGGGTCCTTTCAAAGCAGAACATCTCAACCCATTTCTCCAAGTATATCAAGTATATCCAGCTGCAGGCATCAAGCGCATCACCCGGACGCTTGATGGACCATATTTGGTTGGAGCGCGTCATATTTGCATATTTGCATATTGCGCCTGCATATTTGCATATTTGGTTCGGACTACGTCATCGCCTATATATATTTGGTCACAGACAGAATTTGTGTTATTTTAGCTGTTTACCAAAACATCTTAGTTACAGTCATACACAAGTTACAGTAATATAATGAATATGAATGAATGAATGAATCTTTATTTCGAACATGATTTAAAAATAATAAATAACAAATAACTAATATGTAGAGTACAGTCCTATCAATTGTTCGAAAAGGAGTAGGAAGAAGCCTGTCCTACCCCTGTTTATACTTAACAATTATGCTTACATTATATAATCCAATTAATTAATACATATATTTCAGTATCATCCGTTCTAATACTTTTTCATTCTTAATATTGACACAAAATAAATAAATAAACATCATTTTTCCATTCTTAATACTGAAACAACACAAAATAAATAAATAACAAACATCAGTATCCACAATGTAATACAGAAGAAAAAGACACAGAAAACCACACCTTAGTTTCCAGAAGATAAACAACCTTCCCTTTCCTCATTTTGGTATTTAACAAAAATAATTTCTTTAAACCTTTTTTTAAATAGAGCAATATTTCTGCTTTCCTTCATATTTTCCTCTAGCCCATTCCATATGGTAACTCCGTAGAATGATATGCACCTGCTCCTGAGATGGGTGCGAGCATAACCCTTGTTAAAGTTGTGGTTACCTCTCAAATGATATCCCTTATCCCTCTCTATAAATCATTTGTTAATGTTACCTGGGAGTTCTTGAGTCTTTGCTTTATACATTAACTGTGCCAATTTAAATTTGAATAAGTCCATGAGCTTTAAGGCATTTGACATTAGGAACAAGTTATTTGTGTGATCACGATATCCGACCTTATGTACAATCCTCATAGCTTTTTTCTGTAGTGTAATCAATGGGTTTAAAGTGCTTTTATATGCATTTCCCCATATCTCCACACAGTAACTCAAATAGGGTAAGACAAGACAACAATATAGAGTATACAACATCCTCTGTTCCAGAATATGTTTTGCCCTACACAATACTGCAATACTCCTTGATACTTTGGATCTAACGTATCTTATATGAGATTTCCAACAGAATTTACTGGGCTTAAAGTGCAGACTCTCAGCTTTAGGTTAAGGGTATTCACATCCAAATTGAAGGAAGGGTTTATGAATTATAGCTCTTTTATATATAATAACCAAAAGTAATTAGACAATTGACTCAAAAGCTGTTTCATGGGCCAGTGTGGGCTATTTATTCCTTCATTATTTATTTATCAATTAAGCAGGTAAAAGGTCTGAGTTGATTCCAAGTGTGGCATTTGCCTTTGGAAGCTGTTGCTGTATACGCACAACATGCAGTCAACAGAGCTCTCAATGCAAGTGAAACAGGCCATCCTTAGGCTGTAAAAACAAAACAAAAATCCATCAGAGAGATAGTGGGAACATTAATAGTGGCCAAATGAACTGTTTGGTACATTCTGTGAAAAAAGGAACGCACTGGTGAGCTCGGCACCACAAAAAGGTCTGAATGGGGGGGGTCGTGGGGGTGGGGGGGGCATGTTTCAGACCACCCTAATGGACCCTGGGAACGACTGCCTCACCATGTACATTATAACAACTGTCCTGTGATGTATAGTCTCCCTCTCCCTCCCTCCCTCCCTCTCTCTCTCTCTCTCTCATATATATACAGTACAGTACTTAGTCTCTCTCTCTCTCTCTCTCTCTCTCTCTCTCATATATACAGTACAGTACTTAGTCTCCGATTGAGGCTACGTACCGTTCACACACACACACACACACACACACACACACTTGAGGCTGCATAGCGTTCACACACACACACACACACACACACACACACACACACACACACACACTCACACACACACACACACACACACACACACACACACACACACACACACACACATACACTTGAGCGCAAACTTAACTCCTTCTCTGCCAGGCCTGCCATCCTGTGTGGTTTTCACCAGTACTTTATTGAGAGTCTCTTTAAAAGTGTTTCTTTTATCTGCTGTATGTGGTGAGACGTTTTGATGTTGTTCTGTGAACATGCTGTCCTACATTTACATTTACATTTACATTTTTGGCATTTAGCAGACGCCTTATTCCAAAGCGACTTACAATCAATACATTTGAATACTAAGCATGTGAATCAGCAGTCCACCATTCGTTGCAGGAAGAGTACTCTAGCTCGGGCCCGGGGCCACTGATAGGAGGAAAAACCTTCTCCCTATTATCGCCTTCTACTAAAACTTTTTTATTTTTTTTTTATTTTTTATTATTACTGGAGAAACTGAGAAACAGTACAATGGGGGCAATAGAAGTTCTAGGGACACAGTAGAGGGGAAAGCGGGTGTCTTTAGAAGACGTAGTGGTGAGGGTCGGAAGATGTCTCAGGAGGAGCAGTTAAGATGTAACCTGAAGAGATGGGTCTTCAGTCTACGACGGAAGATGGGTAGTGACTCTGCCGTTCTGACAGCCGTGGGGAGCTCATTCCACCAGCGGGGAGCCAGTGTTGTGAAGAGACGTGATCGGGCAGCCCGACTGCTGTGTAGAGGAGGTGGGGCCAGTCGGCCAGCCGAGGTGGAGGAGCGGAGTGAGCGGGCAGGGGTTTGGGGGGTTACCATTTCCTTCAGGTAGGCAGGGGCTGTCCCTTTAGCTGCCTGGTATGCAAGCACCAGGGTCTTGAATCTGATGCGAGCTGCTATCGGGAGCCAGTGCAGGGTGCGAAGGAGAGGGGTGACATGCAAGTATTTGGGGAGGTTGAATACCAGCCGGGCAGCAGCATTCTGGATGAGCTGCAGAGGTCTAATGGCTGAAGCGGGGAGCCCAGCCAGGAGTGCATTGCAGTAATCCAGGCGGGAGATGACCAGTGCCTGGATCAAGAGTTGCGCTGCCTCTCTGGTAAGGAATGGTCGTATCCTTCTGATGTTGTAGAGGAGGAATCTGCAGGAGCGAGCCGTTGCTGCAATGTTCTCCGCACAGGATAGTCGGTTATCCAGGATCACTCCAAGGTTCTTGGCTGTCAGGGAGGGGGTTACAGTAGAGTTCTCCACTGTGATGGAGAAGTCTTGGAGAGGGCAGGCTTTCCCGGGGATGAAGAGGAGCTCAGTCTTGTTAAGATTGAGCTTGAGATGGTGGTCAGCCATCCAAGTTGAAATGTCAGCGAGACATGCTGAGATACGGGTTGCCACGTGTACATCAGACGGGGGGAAGGACAGGAAGAGTTGAGTGTCGTCTGCGTAGCTGTGGTAGGAGAGCCCATGTGAAGAGATTACCGAGCCAAGAGACTTGGTGTAGAGGGAGAAGAGTAGGGGCCCTAGGACGGAACCCTGGGGAACTCCAGTGGAGAGGGTTCGTGGAGAAGATAGCGATTCTCTCCAGGTCACCTGGTAGGAGCGGCCCGCCAGGTAGGAAGAAAACCAGGAGTGTGCGGTGCCAGAGATGCCCAGGTCTGAGAGGATGGAGAGAAGGATCTGGTGATTGACTGTGTCGAAGGCAGCAGACAGGTCAAGGAGAATGAGAACAGAGGAGAGGGAGGAAGCTTGGGCAGAGTGGAGGGCTTCCGTGACAGCAAGGAGCGCAGTCTCAGTGGAATGCCCAGCCTTGAAGCCGGATTGGTGGGGGTCTAAGTGATCCATCTTCCGGAGATAGTCAATCAGTTGTTTAGATGCCGCGCGTTCAAGGGTTTTGGAAGGGAAGGAGAGGAGGGATACCGGTCTGTAATTGTGGACAGATGATGGGTCAAGGGTAGGTTTCTTGAGGAGAGGCTTGACTCTGGCTATTTTGAAGGCCGCTGGGACAGATCCAGTGGATAGGGAGGAGTTGATTAGGGTGGTAAGGTAAGGAAGGATGTCGGCGGAAATGGATTGGAGAAGGGGGGAGGGGATGGGGTCAAGAGGGCATGTGGTTGCCCGCTTTGATGTGATAAGTGTGAGAATCTCATCGGGGAAGAGGGGGGAAAAAGATGACAATCCAGAGATCGAGTGTCGAGGGGGGAGTTTGGAAGGGGTGTTAGCATTGTTAGTGGGAACAGTGTTAGCATTGTTAGTGGGAGGAGGGAGCGGTGGGGGGAGAAAGGTGCTGCTGATGTCGTCCACCTTTTTTTCAAAGTAGGTGACAAAGTCATCGGCGGACAGGGAGGAAGGAGGAGGGGGAGGAGGTGGATTAAGGAGTGAAGAGAAAGTGGAGAACAGATTTCTAGGATTAGAGGCAGAAGAATGTATTTTTGAATGATAGTAGGATGTTTTAGCAGCTGATGCCGAGGAGGCGTAGTTGGCAAGGAGAGAGTGATAGAGGTTAAGGTCATCAGAAAGGCCAGTTTTTCTCCATTTCCTCTCAGCTGCTCTGAGCTCTAGTCTACAAGCATGTAGCGTTTCAGAGAGCCAGGGAGCTCGAGGAGAGGATCGAGCTGGCTTCAAGGTTAGTGGACAGAGGGTGTCGAAGGATGAGGTGAGAGCGGACAGAAGGGTTGAGGATGCCGCATCAGTGGATAGAAGGGAGAAGGATTCGACAGAGGGTAGGGAGGATAGGACAGAAGAAGAGAGGGCGCTGGGGGACAGGGTACGTAGGTTACGACGAGAGGGTCTTAAGTGGTTAGAGGCTGAGAGGGAAGAGGAAGTTTTGAGGGGAAGGGAGAAGGATATAAAGTGGTGATCAGAAACTGGAAGAGGGGTAACGGTAAGGTTGGAAGTGTGGGAAGATCTGGTGAAGACAAGGTCGAGCTGATTGCCTGCCTTATGAGTCGGAGGAGAGGGGGACAGGGTAAGGCCGAAGGAGAGGAGAAGGTCAAGTACTCCAGATGAGAGAAGCTTCTCAGATTGGAAATTGAAGTCACCTAGTAGTACGAGCGGAGTGCCATCATCAGGGAAAGAGCTGAGAAGGCCATCCATCTCGCCTAGGAAGTCACCGAGTTGGCCTGGGGGGCGATAGATGACAACAATGTGGAGTTTGACCGGGGAAGAGACAAAAGCAGCATGAAATTCAAAGGAGGATGTAGACAAGTGTGCCAGGGGAAGGACAGTGTGTGACCACTTGGGCGAGATGAGGAGTCCTGTGCCTCCCCCTCGACCAGAGGGTCTAGGGGAATGAGAAAAGGAGTAGGCGGCAGAGAGGGCTGCCGGTGTAGCTGTGTTTTCTGGTGTGATCCAGGTCTCAGTGAGAGCAAGGAAATTGAGGGCCATAAGAGATGCATAAGCTGAGATAGCGTCAGCTTTCCGGACCGCCGACTGGCAATTCCAGAGACCGCCTGCGGCGATAAAGTCATGGTCAGTAGAAAGAGGTGGGTAGATGAGATTGGAAGGTTTGCGAGGGAGGATGTAGCATCTAGGTGTCCTCCTGAGTGTCAGAAGAACAGGGATAGGGAGAAAGCACATTGTGGCAAAAGTCTGTAGAGGGGAAGAGGGCTAAGGAACCAACAGAACTATGACTAGCTAAGCGCACTCAGCAGACCGGAGTGACTTGAGAAGACAGCAGCAACACTACAAACAACTGGAAGAGAAGGTACTTAGTACCCTGGCTTCCGGCTTCCTCTCAGGCCTTCCTCGATGGACTCCCACAGATAGACTCCCTTGTCTTGTTGTCACAAGTCTTAGACTCCCACAGATAGACTCCCTTGTCTTGTTGTCACGAGTCTTAGACTCCCACAGATAGACTCCCTTGTCTTGTTGTCACGAGTCTTAGACTCCCACAGATAGACTCCCTTGTCTTGTTGTCACGAGTCTTAGACTGGAGAGAGCTCCAACCCAGACTCAGACATGGAGCCCAGCTCCACCGCATCAGGAAGCCATAAACAACACAGATGGAGGAGCTCAAGACAGAAGACTCACTCTTGTCTTCAATGTGGAAAGAGGTTCAGTCAGGCAGAACACCTAAAGAGTCACCAGAGAATACACACAGGAGAGAAGCCATATCACTGCTCCCTGTGTGGGAAGAGGTTCAGTGACGCAGGATACCTAAAAATCCATCAGAGAATACACACAGGAGAGAAGCCATATCCCTGCTCCCAGTGTGGGCAGAGGTTCAGTGTGGCAGGATCCCTAAAGAGTCACCAGAGAATACACACAGGAGAGAAGCCATATCCCTGCTCTCAGTGTGGGAAGAGGTTCAGTCTCGCAGGATCCCTAAAGAGTCACCAGAGAATACACACAGGAGAGAAGCCATATCCCTGCTCCCAGTGTGGGAAGAGTTTCAGTGAGGCAGGATCCCTAAAGGTTCACCAGAGAATACACACAGGAGAGAAGCCATATCTCTGCTCCCTGTGTGGGAAGAGTTTCAGTCGGGCAGAACACCTACAAATCCACCAGAGAATACACTCAGGAGAGAAGCCATATCCCTGCTCCCAGTGTGGGCAGAGGTTCAGTGACGCAGGACACCTAAAAATCCATCAGAGAATACACACAGGAGAGAAGCCATATCACTGCTCCCTGTGTGGGCAGAGGTTCAGTGTGGCAGGATCCCTAAAGAGTCACCAGAGAACACACACAGGAGAGAAGCCATATCCCTGCTCCCAGTGTGGGAAGAGGTTCAGTCACGCAGGATCCCTAAAGTGCCATCAGAGAATACACACAGGAGAGAAGCCATATCCCTGCTCCCAGTGTGGAAAGAGTTTCAGTCACGCAGGATACCTAAAGAGACACCAGAGAATACACACAGGAGAGAGGCTATATCCCTGCTCCCAGTGTGAGCAGAGTTTCAGTCACACAGAATCCCTAAAGATTCACCACAGAATGCACACAGGAGAGAAGCCATATCCCTGCTCCCAGTGTGGGAAGAGTTTCAGGCAGGTAGGATCCCTAAAGAGTCACCAGAGAGTACACACAGGAGAGAAGCCATATCACTGCTCCCTGTGTGGGAAACGTTTCAATGAGGCAGGATCCCTAAAGGTTCACCAGAGAATACACACAGGAGAGAGGCCATATCCCTGCTCCCTGTGTGGGAAGAGTTTCAGTGATGCGGGATACCTAAAGATCCATCAGAGAATACACACAGGAGAGAGGCCATATCACTGCTCCCAGTGTGGGAAGAGTTTCATTCAGGCAGGAAACCTAAAGAGCCATCAGAGAACACAACACTAGTTAACACGACTGCTCCCAGTGTGGGAAGTGTTTAAAGGAGGCAGGAGTGCTATAGAAGAAGGGGGAGGGGGACTGCTGGCCGCACCATCATATACCGCATGTATGATTTGCTTGTGGGGGTAGTGGTGGTCTAGTTGATAGTGAGTTGGACTTGTGATCGGAAGGTTGTGAGTTCAAATCCCGCCTGAAGCCACACCACTACTAGTGTGCCCTTGGGTAAGGCACTTAGCCCTCAGTTACTCCAGGGGGAATGTCCCTGTAATTCGTAATTGTAAGTCGCTTTGGATAAAAGCGTCTGCTAAATGGCAAAATTAAATTAGACTCCCACAGATAGACTCCCTTGTCTTGTTGTCACGAGTCTTATTAGTGTCAGGAGGCTGTCGCAGGGGCTGTCGCTCTCAGACAGGCCAGATATTTATGGACACTAGCAGGCTTGTAGCCACTCCTCACTAACGAGCACTAATGACAACAGCCCAGATATTTATGGACACTAGCAGGCTTGTAGCCACTCCTCACTAACGAGCACTAATGACAACAGGCCAGATATTTATGGACACTAGCAGGCTTGTAGCCACTCCTCACTAACGAGCACTAATGACAACAGGCCAGATATTTATGGACACTAGCAGGCTTGTAGCCACTCCTCACTAACGAGCACTAATGACAACAGGCCAGATATTTATGGACACTAGCAGGCTTGTAGCCACTCCTCACTAACGAGCACTAATGACAACAGCCCAGATATTTATGGACACTAGCAGGCTTGTAGCCACTCCTCACTAACGAGCACTAATGACAACAGGCCAGATATTTATGGACACTAGCAGGCTTGTAGCCACTCCTCACTAACGAGCACTAATGACAACAGGCCAGATATTTATGGACACTAGCAGGCTTGTAGCCACTCCTCACTAACGAGCACTAATGACAACAGGCCAGATATTTATGGACACTAGCAGGCTTGTAGCCACTCCTCACTAACGAGCACTAATGACAACAGGCCAGATATTTATGGACACTAGCAGGCTTGTAGCCACTCCTCACTAACGAGCACTAATGACAACGACTGACAGGTGTTCTCACAGTCGCCTGTATGACCTCCCTGGCCCTGGTCTATCCACTATATAGGGGCTAGAAGTCTCCTCCTACTACAAGTTAACACCTACTTGATCAGAAACTGGTTAGTTTCACCAGAATGACTCTGAAGCCTTTGTTTTGAAAACAGACAGCTTAACTAGATAATCTTAAAACAGACAGCAATCACCCTATTACTTTCCCTATCACGAATGAACAGACAGGTATCAATAGTCCAATTTTAACTAGATAGCCTTAAAACAGACAGTTATTTACTCTATTACTAATCACGAGACAGGTATCAACTTATCAGAAGTCCAGCTTACTAGATAGTCTACTTACTCAGAGTGGAGAGAGAGATGAGTTCACTGCTAGGTTTCCAAATGGTGTTCTGAACTAATTGTCTCTCTCTCTCTCTCTCTCTCTCTCTCTCTCTCTCTCTCTCTCTCTCTCTCTCTCTCTCTCTACCTTCATCAATCTCCCCCTCTGTTCCCCTGTCTGCTGAATAGACTCTGATAATTCTCTCCCTCTCCCTCCCTCCCTCCTCTCTCTCAATGCGCTTAAACTGTTCCCCTGCTGTGATGATTGGATATACAAAAAAAGTTCTCACACACACACACACACACACACACACACACACACACAGACAAACAAACAGAGTTCACCAGCAGGGTAACATCTGTGTAATAAAACAGCAGGAGGGGTGAAGGAGAGAGAGAGGGGGGGGATAGCAGGACGGGTGGAGAGAGAGAGAGAGAGAGAGATGGCAGGAGGAGAGAGAGAGAGAGAGAGAGATGGCTTTTAACCTGTCAGGTACACTCCTGGCCACGTCAATCATCTCCAGCAGGATAAACAACCTGAAATGATTTATAGAGAGGTAGAAAGGTCAACACACACACACACACACACACACACACACACACACACACACACACACACACACACACAGGTGGTTACACAACCTTTTTTGTCATTCAATGACCATGAACAACTTTCTTTAATAACGAAACAGCCACTATGTTTAAAACGTCCACTATTTCCACTAACACTATTTTGTACACACACACAACCCCTGTTTGTAACCCTGGCCTTGTGATTGGCTGTGTAACCCTGGCCTTGTGATTGGCTGTGTAACCCTGGCTTGTGATTGGCTGTGTAACCCTGGCTTGTGATTGGCTGCAGAGGTCTTCATGGGATTCGTCAAGTCATACGTTCAGCTGTTCTCCTACAGCAGCGTCACCACCGAGCAGTGGAAGACCCACCTCTACACCTACTTCAACAACCAGGTAACTATCTACCTGTAGTCATGGTAACTATCTACCTGTAGACAAGGTCACTATCTACCTGTAGTCATGGTAACTATCTACCTGTAGAGAAGGTAACTATCTACCTGTAGAGAAGGTCACTATCTACCTGTAGTCATGGTAACTATCTACCTGTAGAGAAGGTCACTATCTACCTGTAGTCATGGTAACTATCTACCTGTAGAGAAGGTAACTATCTACCTTAGACAAGGTCACTATCTACCTGTAGACATGGTAACAGTCAACAATCTAACTTCTCTCTCTCTCTCTCTGTCTGTCTCTCCCTCTCTGTCTCTAACTCACTCTCTCTCTCTCTCTCTCTCTCTCTCTCTCTCTCTCTCTCTCTCTCTCTCTCTCTCTCTCTCTCTCTCTCAGGTGGACATTCTGAACAAGGTTGACTGGAACGGCTGGATGCACACCCCAGGCATGCCCCCCTACACACCACAGTGAGTTAACCTTCCTGTTCACATGGTTATACATAGGAGAGAGAGAGAGAGAGAGAGAGAGAGAGAGAGAGAGAGAGAGAGAGAGAGAGAGAGAGAGAGAGAGAGAGAGAGAGATTTATGTCCATGATCGTCATGTATTTCCTGGTCCTCAACCCTGTTCTGGGTCTTCACCCTGCGCCCCCCCCTCTACCTTCCTTGCCCCCTCCCCCCCAGGTATGACACCACAATGGCAGAACCCTGCACTGCTCTGTGCCAGAGATGGGTGAAGGTGAGGATAATATCACTCTGCCACTGTAGTTTACACCGCCGCCATCTTGGAGAACAAACTCGACAGAAACTTCACTCACACCAAAACTAGATGGATTAGCAACGTTTCCTTTCGGTTTTTCACATGTCTGAAGTGTGTAGAAAAATGTTGTGCGGTCGTTTGATTGTTGAAAGTTGTTGTCTTCAAAATATTTATTTTTTGTCTCTCTCCTAGCCTTCCTAGCCTCCTGGCATTGCTTGGGAAACAAGAGAAAGACGCAATCTTAGCAACACGAACTTAGCAACGACAACATTCAGTAGCGATAATTTATAACCACGTGGTATTTGGTCAGTAATGTATCCCCACCTGGGCGCCATCTTCCCTGTGTGACTCCTCCCCCTACAGGAGCCCCTCCCCCTGACCCATGTGATTTGGATGCAGGAAGTGTACAACTTCAACGCCATCAACAACTCAGAGATACGCTTCAGGTGAGTGACGCCTGGACTCCTCCTTTTCTGGATTGATGATACGCTTCCTCGCCTCCTCTCCTCCGCTCCACATCCTTCTGAAACCCCATTGGAGGAGAAGATCTAGGCTCCTCCCCCTTACTTATTCTCCTAGGAGTCGTGTTACAAAAAATTGAGAAAAGGCTTCTGTGTGTCTCATTATCGGTTGGCCCCCCTCCTCTCCCTCCCTCCCTCCCCCACCCCCCTCCCTTCCCTCCCTCCCACACTCCCCTCCCTCCCTCCCACACTCCCCTCCCTCCCTCCCTCCCTCCCTCCCACACTCCCCTGCCCCCCCCCCCCCTCCCTCCCCCCAGGTGGCTGCGGCTGTGTGTGAGGTCCAAGTGGGAGGATGCGGTTTCCATGGCGCTGAAGATGGTGACAGAAATGGGCAGGATGAAGTTCATACGGCCACTATTCAGGTAACCGCCGGCAACCGTATCTGGAAACGACGACCAGAGTGAAGATTCATTGCCATGTTATCTTGAGCTGAAACATTTATTTTGATTTTGTAATTTAACCTTTATTTATCCAGGTTAGTCTCGTTGACTCTTTAACTGTTTTTCAAGAGAGACCAAGACAGTCAAATACACACAGTTCACAAACGATGACACACATACGTCACAAAACAAATCACAGATGCAGACACACTTACATTACAAATAAGTTACAACCATAACACACTAAAAACGAATTAAACATAGTTAAAACATCAAACTACTCACTACATTTGGTTGTAAACACATATGTTTAACCCTTTTGATTCTGTCTTTGTCCTCCTGTGTGGCAGAGAGGTGTATAACTTTGAGAAGTATCGTGAGAAGGCGCTGAGGGCCTTCCTGGCCCACCGGGCCTCCATGCACCCTGTGACAGCCTACCTGGTGGCCAGAGACCTGAAGGTGGCGGGTTAAGAACACCAGCTTCTAACCAGAACCAGAACTGTCTGGGTCCACACCACTGAGGCGCCAGTTATTACAAATATATTCCATCTTCCTGTACTATAATTATTGTTTATTTATATATTTAATTTATATTATTAATATATCGTTAAGTATATAATAATATATAATTAAGTAGTTATTATTAATATAATTATTTTGAATATATAGATAATTTTTTTTACTGTTACATATTTAGTATTTTTCCTGTTTTACATGCTATGTTATAATTCATTCTAATTGGTAGAGTTCTTTAGATTTCCTTTTTAATTCCACCTTTACCTGCTCCAAGCCCATCCCACCTTTCTTGATATTACCACCCTCTCTTGGTTTCCTTGTGCTGTCTCACACAATTCTAAAAATTCTAAATTCTCAGAGCCTGCACAGATTCCAAGCCAAAAATGAATCTTTTTGATTAATTATAATGTTATGTAATAATAATAATAATAATAATTTTTTATTTGTATAGCGCTTTTCCTGCAAACGTTGCAGCTCAAAGTGCTCCAATCATTATATGGGCTAATCATAATTTAATTATTTAGTAATTTATATTAAAAAGATTTGACTTGAACATATTTGCTGAGGTTGCATCCCTAATGTAAACTGGCAGTGCATTCCACAATTTTGGTGCATAAAATGAGAATGCAGCCTCACCAAATCTCTTCTTTTGTACGTGTGGCATACAGAAATGTTAGATACCTAGTCGTAACACAGTAATAACTGTTTGACAACGCCACCCTCACACTGTAGGGGTGAGGGACCCTCAAGTTCGTTAAGGCTAAGTTCCCCACTAGGACGGGTCCGGAATTAACTGAACCAGAGGCTGGTGTACCCAAAATACAATTAGTTTATTACAAGATTATAACAATAAACCAAGGCACAATAATCACTCTCAAATGGTGAAGGCCTATAAAAACAGGGCTACTAAAAAGGGGAAGGGGGGGGGGGACCTGTGGGTGGACTCTATCCTTAAAGGCAGACAAACGTGAACCGTTGCTTAAAAGGTGCATGCAAACACAGCAAATAGTGTAGGCTAGGAATTCTTAGTGGGCAATACACGGCACACAGTGAGTTCAAAAGACAACCATAAATTGAGGGCTCTAAGTATCACGGCACACAAGCAACCTTTAGTATAAAAGCACAGCAAACTGGGAAAAGTAGATAAGGGAACACGTCCGCTCTACACTCCAACAGGTCAGGGATAGTTCAATATCAAACTGCTCTAAAACCACTGCAAGACTAAAAACATAATGGCACAAGGGTAGGAAAAAAACAATGGATAGGACAAGGTAGCGTGGACCTCCTTGATACTCTGAGGCTTCTATGCCTGAAGCATCAATAAAAGTTTGGCTGAGTGACCATGTGGCTTCCAAACAAATGGGTGCAGAGAATCCTTCCTCACCAACCACGACTAGGTCGCAATAATCTGGAAACAATGCTTGAAGCAGTGACCATGTGGCTTCCAAACAACAGGTGCAGAGGATGAGTCTGAGGTACCCACCCCCCTATATCTCCTTCCAGTCACCACTGGTGCTGGGTCCTAGTGCTATACCGGTCACACACGTAATGATGGTCATTGTGTAATGTTGAGCATACAGTGTCTGTACTGATGTTTATAATGACCACTGATGATAATGATCACTGCAGCCTTTTCCCTGAATGTAATTAAACACCTTGCTTGATGATGCTCTGCAGAGGAGGACAATAACACCTGTGTCTTTTGTCTTGTTTCTAGCGCTTTGGAATAAGGCGCTATATAAGTCAGTGCATTTACCATTATGATAAGGTGACTGTACTGATTAGTCTCAGCATGTGCCCTGGGACTGTAATCCTGTGAGCTCCTATCAAAGTAAAAAGAGAATCAGAGAGATGAGTCTATCACCACTCACTGTTCCTCTGTCCCGAATACCAATTTCCTATGTATAGTATATTGATCTAATGGACGAAGATCGGTTATAACTGGTTAAGCCCTAATGCTAGCTAATTTAGCTGACTAGCCAAGAGTTGTCACGGCAACGGGTGAACGAACAAAGGAATCACGTGCTTTGAGAGGAGCAGCGCACGGAAACGTCAGAGCGGAAACGTTTCACCGGCCAATCAGGTAGCGCTGCTCTTAATATTAATGAGCCTTCCCCAGCCGTCATAGGGTGTGTTCGTAAACCTGCTCTGGAAATCTGATATCAACACTCATGGAATGCCTCTTGTCCAATCAAATTACTTGGTTGCTCTATGACGTTGAACCCAGTGTGTTTGCTCTCAGAGCAAATGTACGAACGCACCCATTATGGCAAGCCGTTTTAACATTTATTAGCTACAATGGATATTCATTACTGATATCTGCAACATCATTTTGCCTAGTCAAAACTCAAATTCAAGATATCTTTAATTATATTTTGACTAATCGAAACTCACATTTGAGATATCTGTAATTATATTTTGACTAGTAAGATTCAAATGTATTTTGCCATTCAAGTGTCAGACGTTTCAGATATGTCTGTTGTCGTCAGAAAACGCGGGAGCAGCTTCCTCAAGTGTGTCTGGAGTCAACACATCTGCAATGCGCTGTAGATTTCGAATACAAGCATCTAGTGAACGAATCTCACGTTCACCACAAATCCCTTGATGTTATTCTCTCCATTTCATGGCATTTTGGCGCTATCCTCCACCACAGCAACCGCCATTGCTTCTGCCAACACTCATCAAATGCTTTGCTGCTCCCGCCAATATGTCCCTAATGCTAGTGTGAAATATATCCATGTCTTTCAAGACTCAATTAAATGTCCATTTGTTGCAGCATTTATGCTGGTGTGTGTTATGACACGGGGGCGAGGGGGCTCAAGGACACGACAATGGAGGCAGAATACGGTGAAGCCCCGTAGGGTATTTATTTACAGTGAAGGGGGGGTGGAAAAACAGGGAAGATGAGTCCGGGGGTTTCAGCCTGGCGGGCTGGGGTAGTGGCTGGCGTGAGCAGTAGAGGAACAGAGAAACAGGGTAAGTCTCTACAGTAGGCTAATACGATAATCACAAATATAGTCTTGAGGGCTAAGTACACGACTGGTAACCAATAATACTTGCCAGGCCATTCTTAGGGAAGAACTGACGATGAGTGAGTAGAAGTCCAGGGTAGATGTAGACCAGTGCTCACCAACCTTTTTAAGCCCAAGATCCCTGACCTCGGCCTTGGTGAAGGCAAGATCTACCTATTGAAGCGTTGAGAGAAAAAGCCAGCCAAGATAGTACTTTAAACTTAATGACGTTTATTTGCCTGTATTTTAATTAGATGCAATGCATTGGTCCAACATTAAAATTGATGCAACAACAAAAAAAAGACTGTATCAAGCATATCAGGCAGCTGTCTTGCTTTAAGAATTGTACATAACTGAAATTCAATTCAAAGTTTGATTATGTCATTTCATTACAACACAAAAACATAAAGGCATGGAATGATGGAATGGAGGAATGTATGATAAAATCATTTTGTTCATAGTAACGTTAGCTGACATTCTTGACATTTTGACACTTGACTGACTTAATTATTATTCTTACTTATTAACATTGACAAACATATTTACAATTAGCATTTTATAAAGTAGAACTGTAATGTGTACTTTCTCAGTCAGTGCTAAGTGCAGTCATCTTATGCAGCATCACTTTTCACATCAAAACAAAAGTAAAACTAATGTGTACTTTCTCATATTATTAACATTGACAAACATATTTACAAGTATATTATTTTATAAAGTAGAACTGTAATGTGTACTTGTGTCTCAGTCAGTGCTAAGTGCAGTCATCTTATGCAGCATTACTTTTCACATCGAAACAGTCATGTTACTCACTCAAGTCAGTGTGATGGTTGTGACTGGATACTGTCTACAAGTGCTTTGTAGTTTGGCTCATAGCTACTGACTGCCAGTCTGAGACAGTCTGTGAGGTGTCTGTCAGTAAGGCGGCTCCTGTACTTTGATTTGATTATTTTCATCTGTGAAAATGACATTTCACAGAGATATGTGAATCCAAAGTAGGCACTCACTCTTAGTGCACATGCAGTGAGAAGAGGAAACTTCTCTCTGCTGACAAGTCCCCAAAAGTCACTGTCCCTTGACCTGGCTTTCAGCTCTATGTCATTTTGTAAATCAACCATCTCCATGTCAACTCCACTTGGCAAAGTAAATACTTGCTGGAATTTGGCTGCTACCTGCTCTATATCAATGGGCACAAATGGGTTTGAGACAAATGCAGCAATATCTCCCATGACATCTAACTCACCAAAACGCCGATTGAACTCTGTTGCCAGTTTGTCCAGGGGAGCACAGTACTGCTCAGGGTGAAAAGCATCATTGTCTTCCAAGGCCTGTGCCATTTTCTCCAGGTTGGGAAAGTGTGTCAGCCTCCCATTCTTTAGGTGTGTGTGGTCCAAACACCGAGCTTGGCCTTGAACCCATTTACTGCGCTTATCATGTGGGGAAGGTGTCGGTCTTTTCCCTGCAGCTCGTAGTTGAGTGCGTTCAGTTTTGCGGTTATGTCTGTCAGGAACCCCAGGTCCAGTAGCCACGCATCGTCTGCCAGTTCCTTGTGCTCCTCGTTCCTTGTAAGTAAGTAGGCCTAAGTAAGTAAAGCTTTATTTATATAGCACCTTTCATACAAGAAATGCAGCTCAAAGTGCTTTACAACAGGAATAAGAACATAAAGTGAATAAAAACATATATAAAAACATATACATGCATAGAATGAATATAAAAGCAGGGGGAAACAGTAAAAAGAAAAGGTAAAGATCTGACTTTCCACACCAATTTAAGTCCTTTGCCTATGAAAATATTTACTACCACTTGCCTTGTCGACAGGAACGTCTTGATCTCGGGCAGCAAGTCGACAAATCGCTGCAGCACTTTGCCGCGACTCAACCACCGCACATCAGCATGGAGAAGCAGGTCTCCGTAAGCAGCGTCGAGCTCGTCCAATAACGCTTTTAATAAGCGGTGCTGAAGCGCTTTCACTCGAATCGAGTTGACTAGTTTCACCACCAGTGTCATTACATGGGAAAAGTCCAACACCTTACCAGCCAAGGCCTGCTGATGGATCACACAGTGATAATTGACGAAGGAGGGAAAATCAGGGTCATTACGACACAGTCCAATAAATCCATTGCGCGCACCGCGCATTGCTGGGGCCCCGTCAGTAGTAATCGCCACTAGTTTATGAATGGGTATGTCATTTTCACCGACATATTTTTTGAACTCATTGTAAATATCCACACCCCTCGTTTTCTCCTTTAAGTGCAAAAGAGTGAAGAAATCCTCCTTTGTTGTAGAATCCTGGAAAACCATTTTGACAAATGTTTTTTTTGCGAGTCACGTAGCAGTACTATTCTCTTATCTGATTGGTCACTTTCATGCAGCATTTGCGACACTACAGTTTGCTAGAGAGAGAGAGAGAGAGGTATCTTTGTGTATTTATTTAAAAACATTTTTTTTAAATGTTTTATTTATCAATCAAAGATCTACAGGGAAAGTCTCAAAGATCTACCAGTCGATCGCGATCGACGGGTTGGTGACCACTAATGTAGACAGAGGGTTGATTGGGAGTGGAGACAGGTGTGCAGGTTTGGCTGAAGACCTAATTAGTGGGGACAAGCCTCAGCTGCGGCGGAGAGCACGCTGTGCTCGAGCTGTGGGGGCGGGTGCTCGAGCTGTGGGGGCGGGGGAGGGCGTGTGTGAAGGCCCAGCCGTAACAGGACCCCCCTCCGAGGGGGAGCCTCCTGGCGACCGGCCCGGAGCATCCGGGTGGGCCCGATAGAAGTCCCTGAGGAGGACTGGGGACATGATCTGGGACCGGGGAATCCAGCTCCGTTCCTCTGGGCCATATCCTTCCCAGTCCACCAGGTACTGGAAACCCCGGCCACAGCGACGAACCCTAAGGAGTTTCCTTACCGCCCACTGGGGGTGGCCATCCACCAACTGAGGAGGGGGCGGTGCAGGGGCTGGCGGCATCAGGTCGCTGGCGACATGGGGCTTTACCCGGGAGACGTGGAACACCGGGTGGATCCGACGGAGGGAGTGAGGGAGGACCAGCCAGATGGCAGCGGGGTTAATGACCCGGTCGATGGCGTAGGGGCCGATGTATCTCGACGCCAACTTCCGGGAGGGGACATTGAGGGGGAGATCCGCCGTGGAGAGCCAGACCCTCTGGCCCACCTGGTACACAGGAGCTAGAGTGCGACGACGGTTGGCACTTCAGGTGGTTCGGGCGGTGGCCCGAAGCAAGGCCGAGCGTACGGAGGTCCAGACCCGACGACAGCGAAGGAGGTGTGCCTGGACCGATGGTACCGACGCTTCGCTCTCCTGGGTAGAAAGCAGGGGTGGCTGGTTCCCCAAGGAGCACTCGAAGGGGGACCGGCCGGTGGCTTCACTTACCATGGCGTTTAGAGAGTACTCCACCCAGGGTAGGTCCTTGCTCCAGGAGGATGGATGGAGGGAGGACATGCAGCGGAGTGCCGACTCCAGGCTCTGGTTGGCTCTCTCCGCCTGCCCATTGGTCTGGGGATGGTAGCCGGAGGAGAGGCTGGTCGTGGCCCCAATCCCCGAACAGAAGGCCTCCCACACCTTGGACGTGAACTGGGGGCCACGGTCGGAAACCACATCCTGGGGAAGCCCGTAAAGGCCGAAGACGTGGGTGGTGAGTAGCTCCGCCGTCTCCGCCGAGGTCGGTAGCTTTGCCAGAGCTACCAACCGCACAGACTTGGAGAAGCGGTCCACAATGTTAAGGATGACCGTGTTGCCTAGAGACGGGGGAAGGCCAGTCACGAAGTCCATGGCGAGGTGGGACCACGGTCGACCGGGCACGGGTAGAGGCTGCAGCAGTCCTGAAGGCGGCCGGTGGGATGCCTTGCTGCGAGCTCAGGTAGGGCAGGCCGAGACGAACTCCCTGACGTTCGCGGCCATGGTGGACCACCAGAACCGCCGGCGCAGGAAGGACAGTGTGCGTAGGGCCCCAGGGTGGCAGGCGAAGCGGCTGGCGTGGCCCCACTGCATCACCTTGGTCCTGACGGCGTCCGGGACGAAGAGACGGCCGGGGGTCCCCGGTCGGGGATCTGGCTGGGTGCGCTGTGCAGCTCTGACCACCGCCTCGATCTCCAGGGTGACCACCCCAACGACCCGGGAGGATGGAACGATGGTGTCAGGAGGGGTGGGTTCCTCCTCTGCGGCATGGAGTCGAGAAAGGGAGTCCGCCTTGGCGTTCAGGGAGCCCGGACGGAACGTGAGGAGGAAGTTGAACCGCCCGAGGAACAGGGCCCAGCGTGCCTGACGGGAGTTCAACCGCCTGGCCGACTTGATGTAGGTCAGGTTCTTATGGTCCGAGCTGTGGGGGCGGGGGAGGGCGTGTGTGAAGGCCCAGCCGTAACAGGTGTGTATGCTATTACCTTGCATAATACACTCATATTTATTAACTAGTCCGGGGGTTTCAACCTGGCGGGCTGGCGGTAGTGGTTGGCGTGGGCTGTGGAGGAACGGAAAAACAAGGTAAGTCTCCACGGTAGGCCAGTACATAGAAAATAGAGAAGTCACAAAAATAGGTACGAGAGCAAAGTTTCACGACTAGTAACATAGGATACTTGCCAGGTCATTCTTAGGGAAGAACTGACGATGAGTGAAGGGAAGTCCAGAGTAGATGTAGACAGAGGGTTGATTGGGAGTGGAGACAGGTGTGCAGGTTTGGCTGAAGATCTAATTAGGGGGACAAGCCTCAGCTGCGGCGGAGAGCACGCTGTGCTCGAGCTGTGGGGGCGGGTGCTCGAGCTGTGGGGGCGGGGGAGGGCGTGTGTAAAGGCCCAGCCGTAACATCAGCAGCCTGTGAAAGACTGTTTAGTGTCGCAGGGCTGATCTTCAGGCCAAAAATGGGGCTTTTCCACTACGGTGCTGACCCGGTGCTGACCCGGGTCAGCCCGCTTCGGTCTGCTTCTTTTCCCCTTTTCCATTAGTCGTCCCAGGTCGGTTCGGTCCCAGGTCGGCTCGCTTCTTTAGCTCCACATCGACCCCAGGGTCTACAATTTCATATCCGGGTCTTTTTGCCAGGCTGCGTGTGACGTGTGACGCTGCACACCGTTGATTGGTCAATGGAAATCGTCATCCCATGTCCCATTCCATAATGAGGAGGTGGTACAAACACAATACTCCTTTGCTAACTTCACCATCTGTCTACGGTAATTTTGAGCCCTTAACCACCGCGCTGACACCCCGAGAAGTTATGCTTTTAACCGTAAACTCGATGAACCGGGAGTTCACCCGGCCGCTGCTGCTGTGCTGTCCAGCCATTTTCGCCGTTCACTCATGAGTCAAATGCCGGTTTTAACAGGGAATTCGCTCCGCGCTGTGTCCATGGTGATAGGAGTGGAGGATCGACTCCATTCAAAAACTTTTGGATTCCCCGGTTTTTCCTCTTTCCGGACACGTTTGAATTGTTATCCTAACCCCCGGTAAACCGAAGTTATTAACCCGCAAACGGCACCGTGTTTGTCTGTGAATAACACCGGCTGTGGAGGTGGTACAAACACAATACTCCTTTGCTAACTTCACCATCTGTCTACGGTCATTTTGAGCCCTTAACCAGCGCGCTGACACCCCGAGAAGTTATGCTTTTAACCGTAAACTCGATGAACCGGGAGTTCACCCGGCCGCTGCTGCTGTGCTGTCCAGCCATTTTCGCCGTTCACTCATGAGTCAAATGCCGGTAGATTCGCGTCTTGTCGGCGTTTCCCGATGATGATACTACAGTTCATAAAGCAGACAAGTGAAGGCAGTGGTTTTAAGGGTTCAAAAAACATGACTTTATTATGTGTACATAGCTTCCTCTCTCTCTTTCTCTTTCTCTCCAAAAAAATCACTGTTGTTGCTGTGTACACCCGGAAGCTTTTTGCCAGGCTGCGTGTGACGCGTAACTCCGCCTACTATCGTCTACTCCTCCTACTAGTCCGGGTCGGTTTGTGTATAATGGAAAACCAGAACAGATCAAAAGTGACCCGAACCGATCCGAACCGATCCGAACTGCACTAACCCGGGCCGCTGATGGAAAAGCACCAAAAGAGTATGCATTGGCTCAAAGAACTTTGAGAACCTGCTGCTTTTGCGGCTGAACAAAGCTTATTGGTAACTCTGATGCTGATGTAGATTGTGTGTATGTGTGTGTTTTTTCAGGAAATATTGAATCACTACTTTGTTATGGTTTGTATGGTTTTGCCCTCACAGTTCCAATAAAGGCTATTGACTTTTGACTTTTGACGTTTGACTTTTTGCACCATTACAATACTTAGGCAACTAGTCATCATATCTTCCGTGTTCACATGTTAATGCTCAGTAGTACACATATATGGTTCTTTAATGTATTTGCATTGTACTAAAATGTGTTCATTTTCAATGGGCATAAATGCGTCTGAAACAAGTGCATCCCAAATTGTTCAACATTAACATTTTAATAATAACATAATAGTCATTATGGCCTTTAGAAAAATGTTTTTGGGGGGGAGGTGGGGCAGTGCACTATAGGCCCCTGTGGCGTGGCCTAAGCTTTTGTCCTTAATGGCATTTTTTCCCCCTTACATTACTTTTACTTTTATACTTTAAGTAGTTTTGAAACCAGTACTTTTCAGATTCAGATTCAGATTCAGATTCAGATAACGTTTATTGCCATTATGCATACACATATAGGAATTTGCTTCGACATTACAGTGAGTGCGTTTATACTTTTTTCACGTGTCAAAAAACAGGACAACACACGACAGACAACAGTGTATTGGATAGTGCAATATAAAGTGCACTTTTATACTTTTACTTGAGTAAAAAGCTTGAGTTGATACTTCAACTTCTACAGAAGTGTTTTTAAACCATAGTATCTATACTTCTACTTGAGTAATGTGAAAACTTTTGACACCTGTGCCCCACCCCCACCCCCTCCCCCACCCCCATCCAGCCACTCACCCCCATCCAGCCACTCACACATCCAGATGAGGACATTCTGAAAGGAAGTCTTTGGGGTGTTCACTTCAAAGGTAAGTCATGCATGCATTATTATACCTTTTTTTGGGGTAATTGCCGCCGTGCAGTGTAATAGTTAATATTATGCTTGTGGTATTGTCATTATTATTCTCTTATGGATAGGCTATTGCTAGTGCCGCCGTGCATCCTCCTAAATTTCGTTGTTTGGTACCTGTACTGTAGCAATGACAATAAAAGACCATTCATTCATAATCTGTCTGTAATAATGGTCAACATCTTATTTTTGGACATTGTGGACACTGTGAGCTGAGTGGAAATTACTGTAAATTCCAACACATTGTTGGAAACATATAGCACGTGTGTGCGTGCTTAACTATTGCCCGTGCATTGGGGCCCGTCGTTATGCCACTGTCAGTGCGTGTGACTCGCAGGGGTGAAAGTGGTTTGAGTTTCAGAGATAAGCCTGCCTGAAGAGGTGTGTTTTGATGTGTGTTTTGAATGGGTTTATGGTGTCAATGTTCCTAATGTCGGGGGGGAGGGAGTTCCAGAGGCGAGGGGCAGAGCGGCTGAAAGCTCTTTTTTACACACCTGACTAAATGTGAGCATCTTGTCTGGAGAATCCCGAATGACACATGCGATCAATCCCAGGTATGTAGGCCTATAGTACACTTCATGTAACGGGTATACTTCTTCCGCGGGGCGCTGTTGGTTGGAGCCTGGAGGGGCAGCAGGTAAGTTCCCATGTTCTCAGACATGTTGAACCTCGGTCGTTGTAGAGTTCTAATACCAAGTAACACACAGGGCAGTAGTAATCCGAACCTGACTCAGTGGAGCTGTGGACCTGGAATGATGGAGTCCCAGACCTCTGGATATACAGTATGTCCATCTAGAACAAAGGGACAACACATGGTGTGCATTCCAGGTTAACAATGACCTTTTCATACGGGAGAAGGTGTTAAACGTCGGGGTGTTAAACGTCTTGAGTGGAGGAACATGCCCTCCAGTATAGCTTATTTCTATCATTTAAACTGGACTTATGCTGTTTGGTGAATTTACTAAAAACTCTTTCTACCACAGAAGCCTATAGCAATGATAACATAATCATGGAATTTGACAAATTAAACAAGGACAGAAGTGTAAACACTATTCATGTCTAAACTAATAAAGTAGGCTACAACTTGCACTTGCCACCAGCCTGTGCACATTTATCATAGACCTAGCAGCAAACAAAACAGATAATGAACATGTATCTGTAAAGAAATGGCTGATATATTGTATAAAATGTCTTCATATCTGAATTAGGAATTAACTTAAGATTATGTGATTAATGATGATCAAAACAAGGAACATACTCACATTCCAATTGTTTTCATGGGATCATTAAATTTGGTTACTTTTCCCAAAGCAATCTTTTCTGAAGTTTATTAGGTCTAATGAAAAGAATTCCAATCATGATCACCTATTTGATCACGTCCATTGTCCCAAAGCAAGGGAGGCCACCTGTGGTATTTACATATACTAAATATGTATTAGTGATTCACAGGACTATAACTTTGGAATGTGGTCAAGTATTGCCTAACCCTGGACAATCCACAGTCCAAACAAATGTTACAGGCTTTGACAAAATCTTAAAGTAGCCCTCACAATCTTAGAATGGGAATTTAGTTTGATTTGAAAGAGTTCAAATTAATATGAAAACTTAAGCCATAAGAACCCATGGGGGATAAGGTAACAGCTATCTGTGATGAACACCGTCTCTGACCACGCCACAGACTGGTTTGCTGCGTAAAAGTGCATCCTCAATTTAGTTACAATGTTTTTCTATTACGGAAAATGAACACAGTAGTGACGGATGTTTTGTTTATATGTTAACTTTATTGAAAACCTCAAAAAAGCTTCAAGTGCACAAGGAGAGATGGACAAGATGTGTCTTTACAATCGAAAATGGTGAGAATCATAAGGATATGTAGGCACGGGGAGTACACATTACAGTTGTGTGGGCTAGTGAGTGTGGGCTTTGGAGGACAACTCGGGGAATTGGTCCAGGACGCTGCGCTCTTCTGTCCTGCAGCGAGATGTGCTGCGCATCTTCTCAGTACACAAGCCTGGTAGTGGTGCACTCGATTACCTTCTCAGTACACAAGCCTGGTAGTGGTGCACTCGATTACCTTCTCAGGACACAAGCCTGTTAGTGGTGCACTCGATTACCTTCTCAGTACACAAGCCTGGTAGTGGTGCACTCGATTACCTTCTCAGTACACAAGCCTGTTAGTGGTGCACTCGATTACCTTCTCAGTACACAAGCCTGTTAGTGGTGCACTCGATTACCTTCTCAGTACACAAGCCTGGTAGTGGTGCACTCGATTACCTTCTCAGTACACAAGCCTGTTAGTGGTGCACTCGATTACCTTCTCAGGACACAAGCCTGTTAGTGGTGCACTCGATTACCTTCTCAGTACACAAGCCTGGTAGTGGTGCACTCGATTACCTTCTCAGTACACAAGCCTGGTAGTGGTGCACTCGATTACCTTCTCAGTACACAAGCCTGTTAGTGGTGCACTCGATTACCTTCTCAGTACACAAGCCTGTTAGTGGTGCACTCGATTACCTTCTCAGTACACAAGCCTGTTAGTGGTGCACTCGATTACCGCCGACGAGCCTGGACGTACGAGACGGGAGAGGAGGAGTTGAGTACTTGGCCGCTAAAACTCGAGTATCCGTAAAACTGAGTGTAGAGCGCCCAGCTTTTTAAACACCTCATCGTTTGACACCATGGAGAGTTTAAAATCATCTTTGCGTACACCCAGTTTATTGTAGAACGCACGGATGTGCTCTACACCATAACGCCCTGAGTGGGGTGGTAGATTGTTAACTAATTTAGTGGCTATGGTTGTAAAGAAAGTGTTTAAGCACTTAGCCACATCCAGCTTGTCTGTAAGGAGAGAATCTCCAGATTTTATGCTGATGTTTGTAGACCTGGTTTTGAGTTTTTGACTGCAACCTAGTTGGCTATTAAGTAGCTTCCACAGGTCACGTGGTTTGTTTAAGTTTTCTTCGATTTTGTTATCGAGGTATTCTTTCTTAGCAGATTTGGTCATGGTAATTACCTGATTGCATAGTTTGTTGCATTGTTTTTTAATTTTCTCAAAGTGGGTTTTGTGATCTTCGTTTAAGTGTTTCACTAATTTTGATTTGCATTTTTGAACTTCAGAGCATTTTAGGTCTCTGACTTTCATAGCATTTAGAATGTCCGAATTCATCCATGGTTCCGATCGGGCTTTAACCCTGGTGGTTCCCATGGGGGCTATACTGTCAATAATATTTAGGAATTTGGTTTTGAAACCTAGCCTGGTGGAGCGACCCAAAACTGTGCACGTTTTAGCGGCGGCCCCTCTCTCCCACATAATTATTTGTGCTAGTTTCCTGCAATTTTAAACCAGCACAAGAAATGAAAATAATTGGAACATTTGATAAAACAAGAGAAATTTAGATAATATATCTTAAGTCTTAATAAACAAATACAGTAGCCTACAGAGTCTAAAACAAAATTGGGCCTCATCAAGTGAACTCAACCCCTTGGTCAGCAGCAGAAAGACCCTTGGTCATCATCTTATATACAGTGCATTGCTCATAGATGGCTATCATGTTATACAGTACATACCAGGGTTTTTCCTGGGTCAGAATCAAGCCTTGGAGGTTGATGTTGTGCGCGCGCAGTGCGCCCACATTTTCTTTGAGGGACCCCCAATTGTTGTATTTGTATTGTAAATTGTAATTATTATTATTAATAATAATACGATGCGATTTAAAAGTACCAGTAGGCTACCAGATACGTATGCAGATATTTTGCTACCAGGGTTGCCAGATGGAATTGACAATTTCCAGCCCAACCAGTCTAAAAGCTGTCGAATCCACCCGTCCAGTGTGACCAAAAGTAGCCCAATCTGGCAACACGGCTTGCTTATGGAAGCATATAGGGACTAAATTCAAATGTTAATGCAATTTGAGATTGCATTTGCATGTTCCACTTTTGCATGCATTCTTTCAGACAATATTCAAATTCAAATGCAATTCTAATGAGCGTATGTGTTTCCTAGAACATATAAATGCAATTGCTAATCACATTATTGCATTACAATTTGAATATTGACTCAAATAACGCAGGCAAAAGTGGCAAATGAATATGCTATTTTGGGATTGCATAGTCATTTTCACATTAGAATGAAAATTTGAATTTTGTCAGCTACAAAGCGGATGTGTTTACTAGAACATGTAAATGCAATTGCGTATCACATTATTGCATTACAATTTGAATATTGACTCAAATAACGCAGGCAAAAGTGGCAAATGAATATGCTATTTTGGGATTGCATAGTAATTTTCACATTAGAATGAACTTTTGAATTTTGTCAGCTACAAAGCAGCGCATGACTTTGAAAATTAAATGTCAAATGGCTTTGCATTATCATTTTAATATTGACAGCGAATGTGCACATCAGGTACATGAAAATGAAAATGCAAATCATTAGAATTGCATTTGAATTTGAATATTGGCTGAAAGAATGCATGCAAAAGTGGAACATGCAAATGCAATCTCAAATTGCATTAACCATTGAATATAGTCCACTATATGCTTCCATACGGCGCGACTGTAATCCCGGTCATACTGTCTCAGTGCCCAGTGCTGCCCACCCAACCACGTCGCGTCGGGTCTACTGTAAAGCGGGTTAACATGTCCTTTTCAAAGGTATTAAAATAGACGCAAGGAAACATAACGTCAGCCATGTGTTTCCTTGTTGGAAATTATGGATCGTGAATCGTGATTGCTTCTGCACTCTGCAGCAATCGGATTTTGATTGACAGGCAGCTGCATCTCTTCCCCCAACGGCGTTCCGGCACAGAAAGTCTTGCCGGAACGCAGCACCGGACCGTTCCGGCCCACTTTCACCTATGCCTGTAGCGTATATAGACAGCACCTCAGCACCCCCAGTCAAAATACCTTCCCGCGTGCCTGGCTGGGACCATGCCTTTAAAAGGACTTGGCATTAAACCAATCATAACTTCAGTAGCTGTTTTTATCAGGAGTTTGTCCAATCACAATCGGCAAGTGGGTAGGTTAAGAGCATACTAGCTAATCCCAATTTTGACAGCTAGCCACTTAGCTACCTGTCAGGAAGCTGCTACTCTCTTTAAAAAGTCAGTCTTTAGCTAGCTAGCCTGCTAACTTCAACAGCTTGGCCACAGATACGTAACTGCTAGAACTCGTCCTCATTAGGAGACAAGTTGTACAACGGATCAGTCCAGTTAGCTACTTATTTAACTCGTCTAATTGTTGATAATGATAGCTGAATAAACCAGCTAACGTTTTAGCCCAAGATTGATGTTATTTGGCAAGCTTAGCACTGCGATGTGTCCTATAACTTCACACCAGTAGTGTTTTTTTATTATGTATAATCTTTATAGTATAGTTTGAGGGTGCTTTTAGGTGCCAAACAAGATAGATAGACATAAATAGATAATGTTTAGCATGAAACCGTTAACCAACCAGTGTTTGTAGGATGAGGTTTGTGTTCAACAGTAGGGGGTGACAGGTGGTAGAATCTGTACATGTTCAACTCTTCTGTGCTATGATCTCACAGTCATGTCATACATGGGGAATTGTACTCTAGCACATTCCCACAATATTTGTGAAATTAATACACCACTGTATCTGTTAAAAACCATGATATTGTTCAGCATCTGCAGATCTAGACCTAGGATCAACGGGACTTATCCAGGATGGCAACAGAGACAGCATCCCAGGTTCCTGGCTCCATGATCATGACCTTTCACCCCTCTGAGGAAGAGTTTAAGGACTTCAACGGCTACATCGCTTACATGGAATCACAGGGAGCACATAAAGCTGGGCTGGCAAAGGTGGGTGATCTTTAATCCGTTACATTTATACATTACGCATTTTATATTACTATTATTATTATTAGGGCTGTCAATGTTAAGGCGTTAACGATCACGGTTAATTTGAAAATGAAACAATTGGCACGAATTAATCTTATTAGCATACATTCATATTACCATGAATCAGAACTTCTACTGACATGCGTGTCAAACGCATGTAGAGGGGTTTCAAGAGACAAACCTGTGTGTAGGCTGCTGAAGTAGAATGATTAGACAGCGGTTGGTTACATTCCTGACCACTTGTCATGTTAACATGTGTATAAACGCTAATCACCACCACTTTACAAGTGTTCTGTCCGTTGTCACAGATGAACGAACACCCTGTTTGTGATGAAATCGACACCCCTTTTTTCCCCCTTATACAGTATGGTGAATGAAGGCTTCATTATGTGGACCAATAATATATTTCCCCCTATATTACAGAGACTGGGACAGCGACACTAGCTTCAATAACAATAATTTATGAATTGAGTAGAGAGCTAGCTAGCCAGTCCTGAGCAAGGTCCAAAAGACAGACAGAGTTCTGATACACAGCCAGCCAGCTGTCATCCCTGCTACGGTGGTTAGATCCAGAACAGATCTGCCCCAGACAAGGTCCCGTGTTACAAACCAGTGTGAATAGGGAGTATAACAACAACAGCTTAAACAAGCAATTCAACCTGCTACTGTCGGTGTATGATATTGTTTATTGAAAGTAACAATCAGCACTTTGAAAAAGTTCAATTAACAAAGGTTAAGGCACAGATCGGTTTGAAGAAAGAAACTGTCATAAGCAAGACAAATTGTCAAACTCGAGCGCTTGGAGATGACTCTGTTTTTCTCTGCTTGTTGAACTGTAGTGAAAGTTGGAACAGCGCCACAAAACTAACCAGTGGACGAAGATATAATACATCATAGTATTTTCATTAGTGTATCTGTGCAGTCTGAGGTTTGGCAGTTAAGTGACTGCATAGCTTGAGACTCTTTGTACTTTGACAAATTAAGAGATTCTAATCTTATTCTGAAATAATAATGAAGTAAGGATTTAAGTAAATAATAGTATTTTAAACTAATACTAGTATTTTAAACATGATTCATCTGAATATTATTGTGATTAACTTGAGTACCGTAGGCCTAAATATTGTAATCGATTGACGGCACTAATTATTATACATGATATGATGTATATTTATATATAAAGATTTGAACTTCTTTGGGGAGCATATGCATTCATTGTTGAATTAGTAGAACAATATACAGTTAAAGATGTCACAGTGTACAGTCTGATGAGTTCTGTCCTGTGTCATGTTTGTATTGTGCAGGTTGTTCCACCGAAAGACTGGAAGCCCTGCCGTTCCTATGACGACATAGACGACCTGGTGATTCCTGCACCCATCCAGCAGGTGGTGACTGGTCTAGAGAGAGAGGAGGGTGGTCTCTTTGGTCTCTTTACCCAGTCCAACATTCCGAAGAAGCCCATGACTGTCCGGGAGTTCCGCAAGACCGCTAACACAGACAAGTGAGCAACACGCAACAAGCAATGACGAAACAAATGAGAAATGAGCAATCATTTACATTTACATTTTTGGCATTTAGCAGACGCCTTATTCCAAAGCGACTTACAATCAATACATTTGAATACTAAGCATGTGAATCAGCAATCCACCATTCGTTGCAGGAAGAGTAATCTAGCTCGGGCCCGGGGCCACTGATAGGAGGAAAAACCTTCTCCCTATCGCCTTCTACTAAAACTTTATTTTAGTTTTTAGTTTTTTATTTTATTTTATTACTGGAGAAACTGAGAAACAGTACAAGGGGGGCAATAGATGTTCTTAGGGACACAGTAGAGGGGAAAGTGGGTGTCTTTAGGAGACGTAGTGGTGAGGGTCAGAAGATTTCTCAGGAGGAGCAGTTAAGATGTAACCTGAAGAGATGGGTCTTCAGTCTACGACGGAAGATGGGTAGTGACTCTGCCGTTCTGACAGCCGTGGGGAGCTCATTCCACCAGCGGGGAGCCAGTGTTGTGAAGAGACGTGATCGGGCAGCCCGACTGCTGTGTAGAGGAGGTGGGGCCAGTCGGCCAGCCGAGGTGGAGGAGCGGAGTGAGCGGGCAGGGGTTTGGGGGGTTACCATTTCCTTCAGGTAGGCAGGGGCTGTCCCTTTAGCTGCCTGGTATGCAAGCACCAGGGTCTTGAATCTGATGCGAGCTGCTATCGGGAGCCAGTGCAGGGTGCGAAGGAGAGGGGTGACATGCGAGTATTTGGGGAGGTTGAATACCAGCCGGGCAGCAGCATTCTGGATGAGCTGCAGAGGTCTAATGGCTGATCAATCAGCGATGAGAAAATCTCAAAACATTGGTCCTACTCAAAACACTCCCAATGTATCTAATCACCCATTACCGTTGTCGTTCTAGGTTTTGTAATCCCCGACATGTTAATTTTGAGGAGCTGGAGAGAAAGTATTGGAAGAACCTGACTTTTAACCCACCTCTCTATGGAGCAGATGTCGATGGGACACTGTATGATCCGGTAAGTGGGATTTATCTAACTAGGGTTAATCACTATTCATTTATTGTTATCACCTTTTCCTTTTATTCTCCCCCCATTGTTCCTCATTTGTCTCTATACCATACTGCTTTACATATGAATGACCTTGGCATTGACAACATTGCTTCTCATCTATCTCTCATAGGATGTGACCGAGTGGAACATCGGACATCTGAACACCATCCTAGACACAGTGGAGCGGGAAAGTAGGATCCAGATTAATGGGGTGAACACACCGTACCTGTATTTTGGCATGTGGAAAAGCACCTTTGCCTGGCACACTGAGGACATGGATCTCTATAGCATCAACTACCTTCACTTTGGAGAGCCCAAGTCCTGGTAAAGTCACACCCATATTCACAGACTACAGAATGCTTAACTTACTAATGGGATTAGTGTCATTAGCTTGTTAGGTGCTTCTAACCAGAGGGTTGTTATGTCATCCTTTCCAGGTATGTTGTTCCCCCAGAACATGGGAAACGATTGGAGCGCCTTGCTAAGGGTATGTGCGAAGGCATTTGCACATTTTTGGCCATATGTCTACGTATGAAGGTTCTTTATGTCAAATGTTAACGTAAATATTCTTTATATCATGTTGTGCGCAATGCTTTTTCACACAGGGTTTTTCCCTGGAAGCTGCGAGGCGTTCCTGCGACACAAGATGACTTTAATTTCACCCTCGATCCTGGAAAAATACGGCATACCGTTTGAGAAGGTGACCTCTCTTTTAATGGCAAAGAAAAAACTTTTAAAAAATGCGATGCAGACTCTTAACCTTTACTTTATCTGTTTTGGATTGTAGTTCTTTTTAAAAAGGTTGTTTTCCCACCTAGATCAGCTAGTCTGAGTGTTTGTCTGTTTTGTGGTTAGGTCACCCAGGAAGCAGGACAGTTCGTCGTGACGTTTCCTTTCGGCTACCATGCTGGTTTCAACCACGGCTTCAACTGTGCAGAGGCCACTAACTTTGCTACTCAGCGATGGATCGATTATGGCAAACAAGCCACAGTAGTATGTATAGATACATGAACATAGCATGATTGCTTTCATAATCTCAATAGGAAATGTTTTTTTTTAGGGGTTTCAACTGCCTGCTTTATTCTCGTAACTGATCCTCTTTTTCCCTTGCCTCAGTGCTCCTGTCGTAAGGACGTGGTGAAGATCTCCATGGACGTGTTTGTGCGAAAGTTCCAGCCGGATCGCTACAAACTATGGATGGCCGGGAAGGACAACGCACCTATCGACCACTCCAAGCCCACCCCAGAGGCAGCCGTGTTCCTGAGAGGAGAGAAGCCCGACCTTGGGACGGAGGGTTCGAGTGAGGCCGTAGACGAGGACACCCCAGGCACGGCTCAGCAGCAGAATAGGTCTGTACTTTTCACGTCACTGAGTGGGGCTTCGATGACCCCATGACATATTCACGTGCTTATTATAACATATTCACACTATTTGTCTTAACTCTGCCGCAGCCCAAAGCCGAAGATCGGGACGAAGCGGAAGCAGGGTGTGGAGGCTTCAGAGGACCGGGACACGAAGCAGAAGAAAGCAGTCACAGCCACAGTCTTGCCAGCCGCACGGTTGGATGAATCAGCAACCCCGGCCTACCAGGCTCAGCCCCAAGGCGTGGAGCCGCCACCAGTGGCTGCACCAGAGCCACGTCTGGTTCGAGCACGCAACAGGCCCGATCACTTGCGTGACTACGTGACTGAGTATCACACCTAGGTTGTGTGAGGGGGGGGGAAATGTTACGTCTGTAATACCTGACGTAGAGCTACGATCGTTTCCACGGTCAAATTGACTTCTGGTTGATTTTATAAAGCACTACTTTTACGTGGTTTTCTAAGTACGACACGGGTAAGATCAAATTTGATCCAAAGTACTTTCTATAAATGAGGCCCCATCTGTCCTCGTCCTGTATTGTGTGTGTGTGTGTGTGTGTGTGTGTGTGTGTGTACTGTCCGTTCTGGCTGATCGGAAGGTTGTTCCAAAATTAAAATTAAAAAATTAAAAAATTAAGGAGGAAGTCCCCCTTGCGAAGCTCCTGGTTGGTACTGATCCAACTCATGGTTCTGAAGAAGAGATTGATACCCTATTGATACCCTATTTAACTCAAATAATTATCTGTGCAATCGTCATATGGTGAAACACGCTCTGCAGATGTATAATCATTAACCTCAACCTTTTTAGAGAAAGCTATAGAGCTTTTCCGAGGCTCAAAGACGCTGACAATATGGGAAAAACAGAAAACACATAAACAACAAGCAACAGATAACATGAGCACATAGAACACAGAGTTAACGAACAGGGAACACAGTATACACACCCAGCTATAAAGCTACATGTATATCTATCCTAAGACCCTGAGGTGAGTTACATTTTGTTGTTTATTCTTTTTTTTTTTACTATTATTAAACAACGATTCTTAATAGATTGGTCTGTGTGGTCTCACCTTCTGAACTCTTCAGCGGCTCGTTCAAACACTTTCCTTGTTTTCAGAGGTCTCTCCGTATATCTTCTCTCTGTCCTCTCCTCCTTTTTATTGACCATCCCAACTCCTCCCTCTCTACTCATCCCTCCCTAACTAGTCACACCCCCCTCAGGTCAGGTCAGGTGAGGTGGGGGTGCTGCAGGTAAGCTAGACTAGCCATCATAGAAGAATGAAAGGAAACTGATCTGACTGGGGACAGCTGTCAAAGTACATCAAAACATCATGAGATAACTAGCTAATTAATCAAATATTAAGTTAGCTAACTGGGATTTGTCCCCAATCCCCAAAGGGTCAATCCTTGGCCCCCTTCTATTCAATCTCTACATGCTTCCATTGGGACACATCATAAAAAAGAACAAAATTGCCTACCACAACTATGCGGATGGCACTCAAATCTACATAGCCCTCTCACCGAACGACTATAGTCCCATCGACAATCTCTGTAATTGCATTGAGCAAATAAACGCCTGGATGACACAAAACTTACAACAACAAAACAAGGACAAAACAGAGATAATTGTATTCGGTGAACCTGACAAAAGATCCTGACCTGTTTTTTAGTTTGAAGAGAGAGAGAATCAAGTTTTGCACTGACTTAAAAAACTTGATTCTCTCTCTCTTCAAACTAAAAAACTGGTCAGGAATGTTGGTGTAATTCTTGACTCCGATCTAAACTCTAAGTAAATCAGCCTACTATCACCTGAAAAACATAAGAAGAATGAGAGGTTTCATGTCCAAACAAGACCTTGAAAAACTCATCCATGCATTTGTTTCGAGTAGACTTGATTATTGTAATGGTCTGACAGTCTAGTCAGAAACATGTCAGGTCAGAAACATGCACACCAGTAGCCCGCTGGAGGTCATTTTGTAGGGCTCTGGCAGTGCTCCTCCTGTTCCTCCTCACACAAAGGAGCAGATACCGGTCCTGCTGCTGGGTTGTTGTCCTTCAACAGCCCGGCCCGGTACTTCCTCTACAACGAAGACCAGGGTGTACAGTAAATAAACAGTATTGATCCACATAATTGTTTTAGATTAGATCGGATTCAACTTCATTGTCATTGCAGAGTACAAGTACTAGACAAGGAAATGTAGTAATGTAATGTAATGAGTAATGAAATGTATTGGGTCACTTTAAGAATCACATTCTCCAGTTATGGGAATTGAGGTATCTATGTACCCGCTAGTTTTGGTATTGCGCATTAAGAAAGAGTGTCTTTGAGAAGTGAGAAGAGTCCTGAAATTCAACGTGCATCGCACTACATCCTATTAGAGTTTAGTTTAACAATTAGACGTTATTAAGAACCTTATTTCATAGACGATCCAGTAGTAACATTCTACCTCCAAGCATTAAGGTTGCGACTCTCTGATGAGGCTCCAGGTGAGTCTCACAGTAAGAAATCAGACACACCAGGCAGGACTTCAGAGCCTTGAGCTTCGTCCCAGTGCAGATGTCACAGGACACTTCTCTAGGTTTGACAGGTGTGTCTGGGGCTGGGCTGCTGGTTGCTTTCACCTCAACTGACTTCCTAAACTGAGCGGCCATCTCAGAGATGAAAGTATTGACAAAGAGATCTGATCTCAATCAAAATGTTTTACATACTGAACTATACAGTCATAAATATTATATATATCATATCTTTCCCTGCTTTTTTGTGTTGTTCCAAAGCAAACAAAAGAACTAAACATGTGAGTACCAAAGCATTTGTAATTGCAACAATTTTCTGGGAGAAGTGGTCTGACAGATAAGGTTGCTACAGAGTAAACACTTTCTCTGGCATGGATCACCGTGTTTGATGCCACTTAAACACTCATACTCTCTCTCTCTCTCTCTCTCTCTCTCTCTCTCTCTCTCTCTCTCTCTCTCTCTCTCTCTCTCTCTCTCTCTCTCTCTCTCTCTCTCTCAGGTGCCAGGTATAAACAGTAACCAGGAGAGTTTATCAGGTCATAGGTTGCTACAGAGTAAAGTCTTTATCTGCCACAGATCACAGTGTTTTGGAACACTCACCACCTAGAGTGTTTTATGTGGTTTCTACCTAGTCAAAGTCAAAGTCAGCTCTATTGTCAATCCAATATATGTAGGGTAGATATGAGGGAGTAGTGAGAGGTGATGTTAATGTCCCTCCAGTGTCTGAGCCTCCAGGTTGGTCAGACGCACCTTGATGCGAAGGACTGTGGCGCCCTCTAGCGGTAACCTGTGGCTATAACTCCACTTCTCAAGACTGTCAATTCATAATAATAATAATAATAATAATAATAATATTAGTGAGTCACAAGGAATTCTGGTAGGTTGTACAAATGATGTAGTAGGAGATTGTTGCTTACATAAGTCATATTCAGGCTTGTCAGATCCTTTTAGGCAATCTGTGAGAGAGTGTATGAGCTCCAATATATTCATAGGTAAGTTAGTATCAGTTTTACATGGAAACCCCATGGATTCCCCCTAAGTTCCCCCCCAATTGTTATTATTATTGATTTTTTTTACTACCATATAGATATTTTAAAATCTATTCACTAAATCTCATTGGTAATTTGTTTGTGTGTGTGTGTGTGTGTGTGTGTGTGTGTGTGTGTGTGTGTGTGTGTGTGTGTGTGTGTGTGTGTGTGTGTGTGTGTGTGTGTGTGTAGGTGGGCAAATCTATATGTATATATGTACAATAGTAATCAATAAAACACACAATAGCAATAATATAAACTACATAATAAAACAAGAATAAACCATACAATCCAAGGGGCATAGAACAAATATAAACAAAATAACTACATAATATAAGAATTACTACAAGATTTAAACAAGTAAATACATATACAAATATATACAATATACATATATAAATATATAGGTTCATCACCCCACCACATCATTAAGGCATTCACACTAATCATCATTTAAACTAGAAAACTATAAGATCGATATCGGCTGTGCCTGTAACACCTGCAGCGACGTCTCAGTGATGTGACCATCAGCCTTCACACCTGGAGGTACGATAGTTAAATCTTTCGAAAACAGTAGTTATCCAATAAACTACAGGCACTATCCGAAACATTTGAAACATTTATTTAAAAAGTTGCGCCGGTTTAGCTCAGTGGTTACTTCGGCAGTCGTTGTAAGTCTATTGTCTGTTACAACTGATACTCCACCCCTAACCGGGTTCGATCCACGGGCGCTGTCCTGCATTTTCCTACATGGAGGTTAATAATAATAATAATAATCGAACGTGTCGAACCACGTCCAGTGATAATCGATTTTATTTGTACTTTTCCTTCAAAAGAACCTCAAACAGATTGTCTTTGTTGTTTGTAGGCCTATCGCCTATGTCGAATTGACGTCACTGCTTTCTTCACGGTACCCAAACCAAATCGGAATAATAATAATAATAATAATAATAATAATAATAATAATAATAATAATATAGCACTTTTCCTGCAAAAAAGATTGAAGTGTAGCTCAGTTATATGGATGCTCTGCCACCAAAGGTTACTCAGGCAAAACGGGCTGAACTCAAAACGGACACAAAAACAGTCGACTTCCCTCTGTATTAACATCTAATAACTGAACTGTATACGGATGTGAGTCGGCTATGTGTGTAAGTATTATTGTTGTCTTTTGGTGCCTTGACAATAAAAATCACCCATTGAAAGGTTCGGTTTCGCATATTAGGCTTGTTGTAGCCTACTAAACATAGATGAACAGAGTTGACCCGATTATTGATTCCATGCAGTTATTATAGGCTACATCAAATCATTGACATTAGTTGTTAAATGAGTTGTTGCAAAAATATTTATTACCTCGTAAAACAGAACACAGACCATGGCCGCTTTGTCTCAAACAATATATAACAGTAAACCATAACTTTGCTGCGCCCCGGGCCGATGTAAAAGTTGGATGGGGTGCGCATTATACATACAATTAACAATTAACAATAACTGCGCCATGAGCTTTTTTGAAGTATTCAGGCGGCTGTCTCTCATTTCCTAGTCTGTCCAGCCCTGCCCCCGCGGCCTGTCGGCCTCCTCGCCCCCCCGTCTCCCGGCCGCGGGCAGTAGCGCAGCGTGTGGGCCGCGTCCCCCGTGGCGTCGCACCTGGGACAGGTGTAGTTGCGCAGGACGGGGCAGGTGACCTTTCCGCTCCGTGTCTTGAGGCCGTGGGACCGGTAGATCTCCGGCGTCTCCCCGTTTTTCTTACAGAAGCCACAGTACTCCTCCGAGGCCGGACTGGAGGAGGAACTACTGGCGGTACCGGGGCTCAGGGTTAAAGTCTCGACAGACTTGGATTTATCCAGCTGGATCATGTCTGTGTGGTCGTGGCGGGGGACCTGCTGGTGCGTGTGGTCCCACTGGGGACCGGTGGCCTCCTCTCGTGTCTCCCGCACTCCGGACAGTTGCTGCAGCATGCCGCCCAGATTCATATAGTCGTGCCACATGTCGAAGTGCTGGTTCGGAGAAGGACTGCTGCTCTCCTCTGTGACGCGTGGTTTCGACATGGTTCTGATGGTTGTGGGGTTTAAATGCCTGAGATGGCCACGCTGTCTGGGGAAACTGAAACATTGTCTGAGATGCTGTCTGGGAAAACTGAAACATTGTCTGAGATGGCCACGCTGTCTGGGAAAATTGAAACATTGTCTGAGATGGCCAAGCGTCGACCTGTGTAAATATTGTCTAGTGCGTTTCTTGTTGTCTTCTTTTACATCTCATGGCTCCGACATGAAACACCTTCATGACCTTTAAATGACCAAAGTAACAGTGGTTGGTTTGAAGCAACACTTGTGATATGAGGCACAGTGGCATGTTGTTGTGTTTTTTTGTGTAGTGTTTTGGTATTGAACTTGGCAATGCAATGAAAAATAAACGTGTTTTCCATGAAGCACTAGATGCAATGTCCATCGATCAAACGATTTTCACAAATGTGCCAGATATTGATAAAGATTATTTAAGCAAACACTTGATGTGTGTAGAGATGGAAATAGTAATTATAGTTTAGCATGTTAACTAGTAGGCGTGATGCATGGGTTTCAATGAAATGGCTTAAAAGTCAGTGTGTGAAATCTTCTTTCTTGTTGTTGTCAACTGCATAAGGAGCCTAGAACTCCAGATGTCCATCTAGGCGTCTTATCTGGACTGAAACACACATCAGTATGCCTGCTTCTGAGCTGACTGCTCACACATCCATGCTCAACCATCTGACTTCCTTTAGTGGATTGATAGTGAAGGCCATGTGCCAAACAAATGCATCACACAATGTTGTAAAACTATTAGTTGTTTAGTAGCAATTAATAACTGCATCCAAATTGCCCACTCCACTCAGTCCTATAAAATATATATTATATACAATTATTTGATATGAAGACAGAAATAAATATAGGCTACAGTAGATGGGCCTATTCAATAGAGTGCTAAAGGTGTGTGTGTGTGTGTGTGTGTGTGTGTGTGTGTGTGTTTTACGTCTTCTTTCGCACCTCACTGCACCAAGTGCAACATGATAGATGGACCTTGCATCTAATACTTAATAGAAGGTGCCGTCTCAGCTCCCTCTCTCCCTCCATCACTCTCTCCTTCAACTATAGAGTTCTGCAGTGTCCTACCACTTGGTTTTAATCCTAGCTTAAACTTGCATCACTTTCATATGATGTTGATGTTTGTTCCAGCGGTGTCCAAGTGTTGTCCTCAGTTGCACCAGGTCCAGAGACGGACAGATGTTTGTCTAGACGTTTGTCTAGACGTCCGTCTGCTAGCCGATGATCCGGCTCCTTCGCTGATGGCCGGCAGGTGCATGCATTCCTTTCGGGTTTTTTCAATTAAACTTGTGTGTACATGTGTGTGTGTGTGTGTGTTTGTGTGTGTGCGTGTCTGTGTATGTGTGTCAGTGCCTGTGTGTACGTGTGTGTGTGTGTGTGTGTGTGTGTGTGTGTGTCTCTGTGTGTGTGTCTCTGTGTGTGTGTCTCTGTCTGTGTGTCTCTGTGTGTGTGTCTCTGTGTGTGTGTCTATGTGTGTGTGTGTGTGTGCGTGTGTGCGTGTCTCTGTGTGTGTGCCTCTGTGTGTGTCTCTGTGTGTGTGTCTGTGTGTGTGTGTGTGTCTCTGTGTGTCTCTGTGTGTGTGTCCCTGTGTGTGTGTGTGTGTGTGTGTCTCTCTGTGTGTGTCTCTGTGTGTGTGTGTCTGTGTGTGTGTGTCTCTGTGTGTGTGTGTCTCTGTGTGTCTGCCTCTGTCTGTTCGTCTGTCTGTCGGTTCATCTGTGCCCCTGTCCTAAATGGTAAACAGACTGACTTATATAGACTGACTTATATAGACTGACTTATATAGACTGACTTATATAGCGTCTTATTCCAAAGCGCTTTTCAATGGCCTCTCATTCAGCCATTCACACACACATTCACACACCAATGGTGGAAAGCTACCATGCAAGGCGCCGGCCCGCTCATTGGGAGCAACTTGGGGTTCAGTGTCTTGCCCAAGGACACCTCAACATGTGACCAGCCAGGGTTCGAACCACCAATCTACCAACCTTGTGATCATTAGACACCGGCTCTGCCTCCTGCGCCACAGCCGCCCCATGTATGCCCCCGTCCTCTCTCTCTCTTTCTGTCTCTCTGCCTGTGTGTGTGTGTGTGTGTGTGTCTGTGTGTCTGTGTGTTTGTGTGTGTGTGTCTGTTAGTCTCTCCTTCAGTTCATCTGCCCCCTCCACCCCTTTCTCTCTCTCTCTCTCTCTGTCTGTCTGTCTGTCTGTCTGTCTGTCTGTCTGTCTGCCTGTGTGTGTGTGTGTCTTGTGTGTTTGTGTGTGTGTGTGTTTGTGTGTGTGTGTCTGTTCATCTCTCCATCAGTTCATCTGTCCCCTCCACCTCTTTTTCTGTCTGCCTGATGGAGCTGATGGAGCCTTGATTGCTCTCCTTTTGTTTTGTCGATACGCAAGTTGTTTTGTTTCCGCTATTATTATTTTACTCGTTACACAGAGCCTTGCTTGCTCCACTTTACTTTTGATTCTATATCCTTGTCCTGTTGTGACTGCTCATTGCATATCTCAGTAAAGAGAAACTTTATTTTATTACTGTCTCGACCTCCATTCATCTGAGCTGCACCGCACATGGGTCCCAACACCATTCTACATCTAGAACTTTTTACCAAAATATAATGTGTGTGTGTGTGTGTGTGTGTGTGTGTGTGCGTGTGTGTGTGTGTGTGTGTGTTTGCGTATGTGTGTGTGTGTGTGTGTGTATAGGAGAGGAGGGGGGAGACAGTGTCTCCTTGTCTCCTCTCTGATTGATTCCTCTCCTATTCATTCCTCTCCTTGTCTCCTCTCCTCATCTCCCCACTATGTCCTAGCTATGTCATGTCTCTGAGTCTACCTTTAAACAGCCACGTCTGAGTAACAGCTGTCATGCTCCCAAGGCCTTAAACAACCGCAAGTTTGAAGAACTTAAAATAAGGACATTAAATAATCTGTCAGTGTTCTGACACGTCATTCATAGTCGTTGTGTAACGAGTTTCTCAGGCAAACGACTGGAATGCACGACTCA
>NC_137678.1:19018384-19278384 GCF_963989245.1 Nansenia antarctica
ATCCAATTATTTAATACATATATTTCAGTATCATCCGTTCTAATACTTTTTCATTCTTAATATTGACACAAAATAAATAAATAAACATAATTTTTCCATTCTTATTACTGAAACAACACAAAATAAATAAATAACAAACATCAGTGTCCACAATGTAATACAGAAGAAAAAGACACAGAAAACCACACCTTAGTTTCCAGAAGATTAACAACCTTCCCTTTCCTCATTTTGGTATTTAACAAAAATAATTTCTTTAAACCTTTTTTTAAATAGAGCAATATTTCTGCTTTCCTTCATATTTTCCTCTAGCCCATTCCATATGGTAACTCCGTAGAATGATATGCACCTGCTCCTGAGATGGGTGCGAGCATAACCCTTGTTAAAGTTGTGGTTACCTCTCAAATGATATCCCTTATCCCTCTCTATAAATAATTTGTTAATGTTACCTGGGAGTTCTTGAGTCTTTGCTTTATACATTAACTGTGCCAATTTAAATTTGAATAAGTCCATGAGCTTTAAGGCATTTGACATTAGGAACAAGTTATTTGTGTGATCACGATATCCGACCTTATGTACAATCCTCATAGCTTTTTTCTGTAGTGTAATCAATGGGTTTAAAGTGCTTTTATATGCATTTCCCCATATCTCCACTAGGGGTGGGCATCGATGATCGATTAAGTGATCGATAACGTCTTGGTCGATCACTTTTTTTTTTTTTTTTTTTTTTGGGAATAATAATAATGGAAATTAGTTTGTCCACGTGTCACCAGATTGCGTTCGTCTCTCACCCCTGAACATGTTAACATGATCATCTTTCTGAACAAGAACCAGTAGGCCTGCCGCCTACAGTCTCTCGCTGGAGTTTACATTTAAGTTAAGCTGGACGCTCTTAAGGACACTAACGTTTTCAGTCATCCTCCTATTTGTGAGTAACTGTTTTTTTACTGCTCCTATGGTGAGTTACTTATTTTCTATATTTTTATTTATAACGTAAAATGTGTTTTTAAGTTAAACAATTTAGGCTACTCACTGCCTTGTGGCTTGTTATCTGACTGTAGTGTCTAGTTTGGATGTGAATGAATGAATGTGTGCAATAGCAACACAAATAAAGTTTTTTCCCCAAGGAAAACATGCTTGTTATTTCTGCCCTATTTTTTTTCCCCGAAAAAATAAAATAAAAAAATAAAATAAAAAAAGTGATCGACCGAGACCTTATCGATCAATTAATCGATCATCGATGCCCACCCCTAATCTCCACACAGTAACTCAAATAAGGTAAGACAAGACAACAATATAGAGTATACAACATCCTCTGTTCCAGAATATGTTTTGCCCTACACAATACTGCAATACTCCTTGATACTTTGGATCTAACGTATCTTATATGAGATTTCCAACAGAATTTACTGGGCTTAAAGTGCAGACTCTCAGCTTTAGGTTAAGGGTATTCACATCCAAATTGAAGGAAGGGTTTATGAATTATAGCTCTTTTATATATAATAACCAAAAGTAATTAGACAATTGACTCAAAAGCTGTTTCATGGGCCAGTGTGGGCTATTTATTCCTTCATTATTTCTTTATCAATTAAGCAGGTAAAAGGTCTGAGTTGATTCCAAGTGTGGCATTTGCATTTGGAAGCTGTTGCTGTATACGCACAACATGCAGTCAACAGAGCTCTCAATGCAAGTGAAACAGGCCATCCTTAGGCTGTAAAAACAAAACAAAAATCCATCAGAGAGATAGTGGGAACATTAATAGTGGCCAAATGAACTGTTTGGTACATTCTGTGAAAAAAGGAACGCACTGGTGAGCTCGGCACCACAAAAAGGTCTGAATGGGGGGGGTCGTGGGGGTGGGGGGGGCATGTTTCAGACCACCCTAATGGACCCTGGGAACGACTGCCTCACCATGTACATTATAACAACTGTCCTGTGATGTATAGTCTCCCTCTCCCTCCCTCCCTCTCTCTCTCTCTCTCTCTCTCTCTCTCTCTCATATATATACAGTACAGTACTTAGTCTCTCTCTCTCTCTCTCTCTCTCTCTCATATATACAGTACAGTACTTAGTCTCCGATTGAGGCTACGTACCGTTCACACACACACACACACACACACACACACACACACTCACACACACACACACACACACACACACACACACACACACACACACACACACACATACACATACACTTGAGCGCAAACTTAACTCCTTCTCTGCCAGGCCTGCCATCCTGTGTGGTTTTCACCAGTACTTTATTGAGAGTCTCTTTAAAAGTGTTTCTTTTATCTGCTGTATGTGGTGAGACGTTTTGATGTTGTTCTGTGAACATGCTGTTCTACATTTACATTTACATTTACATTTTTGGCATTTAGCAGACGCCTTATTCCAAAGCGACTTACAATCAATACATTTGAATACTAAGCATGTGAATCAGCAGTCCACCATTCGTTGCAGGAAGAGTACTCTAGCTCGGGCCCGGGGCCACTGATAGGAGGAAAAACCTTCTCCCTATTATCGCCTTCTACTAAAACTTTTTTTATTTTTTTTTATTTTTTATTATTACTGGAGAAACTGAGAAACAGTACAATGGGGGCAATAGAAGTTCTAGGGACACAGTAGAGGGGAAAGCGGGTGTCTTTAGAAGACGTAGTGGTGAGGGTCGGAAGATGTCTCAGGAGGAGCAGTTAAGATGTAACCTGAAGAGATGCGTCTTCAGTCTACGACGGAAGATGGGTAGTGACTCTGCCGTTCTGACAGCCGTGGGGAGCTCATTCCACCAGCGGGGAGCCAGTGTTGTGAAGAGACGTGATCGGGCAGCCCGACTGCTGTGTAGAGGAGGTGGGGCCAGTCGGCCAGCCGAGGTGGAGGAGTGGAGTGAGCGGGCAGGGGTTTGGGGGGTTACCATTTCCTTCAGGTAGGCAGGGGCTGTCCCTTTAGCTGCCTGGTATGCAAGCACCAGGGTCTTGAATCTGATGCGAGCTGCTATCGGGAGCCAGTGCAGGGTGCGAAGGAGAGGGGTGACATGCAAGTATTTGGGGAGGTTGAATACCAGCCGGGCAGCAGCATTCTGGATGAGCTGCAGAGGTCTAATGGCTGAAGCGGGGAGCCCAGCCAGGAGTGCATTGCAGTAATCCAGGCGGGAGATGACCAGTGCCTGGATCAAGAGTTGCGCTGCCTCTCTGGTAAGGAATGGTCGTATCCTTCTGATGTTGTAGAGGAGGAATCTGCAGGAGCGAGCCGTTGCTGCAATGTTCTCCGCACAGGATAGTCGGTTATCCAGGATCACTCCAAGGTTCTTGGCTGTCAGGGAGGGGGTTACAGTAGAGTTCTCCACTGTGATGGAGAAGTCTTGGAGAGGGCAGGCTTTCCCGGGGATGAAGAGGAGCTCAGTCTTGTTAAGATTGAGCTTGAGATGGTGGTCAGCCATCCAAGTTGAAATGTCAGCGAGACATGCTGAGATACGGGTTGCCACGTGTACATCAGACGGGGGGAAGGACAGGAAGAGTTGAGTGTCGTCTGCGTAGCTGTGGTAGGAGAGCCCATGTGAAGAGATTAATTCCAGATGCAACTACCACTCCGATCACCACCATCACAACAACAACAACAACAACAACAACACCTGCTCCTCCTCCAGTGGTGGCTTTACAAGTCACCATACTACAAATCTTCATACCAGCTTTGAATAACCCTCAAAGTACAGAATTTCAAACCTTAGCAGGAACAGTTGCTGCAGTGGTAAGTCTGTGAATTCCAGATGTGAATAAAAAAATAAAATCATCAATTAACATCATATGACATAGATATTTTAACAATCAATATTGAAGGTACACTACATTTTGAATTGGTGTGGACAATCAGTCCAATTATTTGATAGACTGTAACAGTCTCCTCTCTCTTCCTCATTACAGTGTGACAGGATCTACCGAGCAAGATTTGGCTTCCGTTTCATCCGTACCATTGTCATTAGATTCAGGTAATATTCAATGTTATTCTATAATAACTCTGCAAAACCTTTGGTTTGGTTTGCCCATTATCTTGCCATTATCTTAACATGACTCTGGTCACTGTTCATTCCTGCCAAATTGGCTCTGACCTCTGAACTTTGGTGTCCCCTTGTAGACCTGTGTCCCGTTCTCCTACGGAACAAGACACTGAGGCTGAGGTGCAGCTGGTGTTCAATGAGACATCCAGTGAACCTGTTCCACAGAGCACTGAAATTGTGAATACACTGGTAGAGGCTGTGTCCAATCCAAACTCGAACTTCAATCTCTCTGTGGATCCAAACTCCATCACTGTTCCTACAGTCCAACCCACTCCAAGTGTCACTGGTGGGTCAACTACCACAGTTACAGCAACTGTTGGAAAATAAAATGACCATGATTACATAGCCCTGTCATGCCAAATAGTATCCGCCTGCCAAAAGAATCAGTGACATACTCGCTAGACATTGCATTGCAATATTGTAGCTTGACTCGCGAGTGTGTCATTGATTTTTAACAACATTGACATTCATTTACATTTTTCTGAATAAAAGTCGGAACATTTGTGGCACAGCCCAATGAAAAGGGCTACCTGTAGGCGAAATCATTTTTCAGTTTTTTACATGTGCTTAAACTACAGATTGTAAGCTTTCAAATGATGCATCATACATTGAAATCGGAAACAAATTGAAGACGACATGAGTATTTGAAAGTTGCTACACCGGAAATCACTAAGCACATAAAATCCCCATCAAAGATAATGAATCCCCATCAAACAACAAGAAACGAAGTCATTGTGTTATAGATTACACTTATTTAATGAACGTAAAACTGTTCGGAAAAATAACGAGTGGGTACTTCACATCTTCGAGTTGAATGTTAGCTAAAAAAACGAAAATCTGAAGAAAAAAAAGAAAAAAAAATTAAAGACGAATTTGACGTCTTTCTCATTTCCGAGAGGTGTCCAGAAACACCAGGAGCAGTCACATTTGGTCGGTTGCCGACTTGTTCCCCATTTCACCAGCTGCTGTCACATTTGGCATGACAGCCCCTTGAAGCACAATTTCCAGCAAAGCCTCTTTGAACTGTAAAAGATATTCATTTGATTTTTTAATTCCAGATGCAACTACCACTCCGATCACCACCACAACAACAACACCTGCTCCTCCTCCAGTGGTGGCTTTACAAGTCACCATACTACAAATCTTCATACCAGCTTTGAATAACCCTCAAAGTACAGAATTTCAAACCTTAGCAGGAACAGTTGCTGCAGTGGTAAGTCTGTTTAGTTTAGTTTAGTTTAGTTTATTAGTTTATTATATCGAGGACAATCCTAATACATGAACCATATAAAATATAGTAAAAAAGGCAGCGTTAGCCTAGTCGGCTAATTTTCAGCTGAAGTCCCCGGCCAGTTGCAACATGGCATCCTGAAAAGTAACGTCATTAGTTAAAATAAAACATTTAAAAATTCTAAGAACACGTGGCTGAGACAAGGTACCCCAACATCACACTTGACAAAAAACACACGTAAGCAAGCTGAGGTGATTGAAGGGGCTACAACAAACACCACATACACACTTATGGGGGCAGCGACATTTCAAGCACATAGAAGCCACAGGACAATTACAGGCCACACAACATTAAGCACTTACAAACAGTTAAACAGTTAAACATTAAACAAAACAAAACATACAAAAAAAAGGCATTATGGGGAGGCAGCACAGAGAGGGATTAATGAGGACAAGTATAGTTCTGTGTCAGCCAGGCTTTCATGTGTGTTGTGAAGGTGGAGTAAGTATGTATGTCTTTGAGTTGGTTGGGTAGTGAGTTCCAGTTTTCTATTGCTATCACTGAGAAGGATTGCTTACTGAAGGTGCTTTTCCTGAATGGAACTATAAGGTCGCCACAAGAGGTGCTTCTGGTGGGCCGTAAGCTGTGGTCACGCTGGTTTATGAAAGAGTTAAGCGGGGGAGGAGCTTTGTTATGCAGAATTTTATGGATGAGACAGATGTTTTTGTATTTGATGGTGTCTTCCCAGCTAAGGTATTTACATTTGTCTAGGATGGTACAGTAGTGTGTGCTGTTTGGCTTCTGGTCCATGACCTTAAGGGTCCGCTTGTATAGGGTGGCTAATGGCTTTAGGGAAGTGCTGTATGCATGGCCCCAGCTTGTCAAACAATATGTGAGGTGCGACATAATTGATGCGTCCATGTATAGTCTGGCAGCACTCATGGTCAGTGAGCTTCTGATGTACCTGAAGTTTGCCAGGCCAAACTTCACCCTACCAGACACTTTCTTGATGTGCTCTTTGAAAGTCAGGTTTGAATCAATGATGATCCCTAAATATTTGAACGACGGAACTATACTAATGTTTTGCCCTGAAATGGTTATGTTTGCCGTGGTCATATTGTGTTGTTTGGAGAAGAACATTCCTACAGTTTTATTAACATTGAGCTGGAGGCAAGAGCTGTTGAGCCATTTGGTGACCTTTTCCATAGCAGAGCTAAGTTTGGCAGCTGCCAGGTGTTTGTTCTTGTCATGCACATACAAAACAGTGTCATCAGCATACATTTGTACATGCACTTCTGGGCAGACAGATGGTAGGTCGTTGATATATAGGCTAAACAAGAGTGGGCCAAGTATGGAGCCTTGTGGTACCCCGGTGCAAGACATGATGGTAGGTGAGCGCTGATTGTTTATCTGGACTAGCTGATTTCTGTCACTGAGATATGAGTCCAACCATTTAAGGGCTGATGGCAAGAAGTTAAAGGCAGACAGCTTGGTGATAAGGACCTGGTGATTGACTGTGTCGAAGGCTTTGCGGAGATCTAAAAACACAGCACCTACAACACCTCCTCTATCAACCATACCTTTGACCTTTTCTAGGAAGTAGCAGTTGGCCGTTTCTGTAGAGTGTAGGGTCCTAAAGCCAAACTGCATTGGATGAAGGGGAAATGGGCTATTGCTTAAAAAGTGAACGAGCTGCTCTGTAACCCACTTCTCAGTGACCTTGGAGATAATGGGTAAAATACTGATTGGCCTATAGTTACCAACATCCTGGGGGTCACCTGACTTGAAGATGGGAGAAACAATAGCTGTTTTCCAGGTACTAGGGACTGTTTCCTCAAGTATTGATTGGTTGATAATTTGTGTAATGGGGTGGACTAGGTGTTCTTTCAGAGATTTCAGCATTGTCGTGTCCATTCCATAGATATCCTTCGCTGTTGAGAGTTTGAGAGATGAAATTATGACTTGGGTTTTGTGTGCCGAGATGGGCTGAATGCTGAAAGAGGGCTTGGTTTCATCAAGTTCAACATTATTGTTGGTTATTTGAGGAAAATTCTGTGCGATCTCTTTTACAGAGTCAATGAAATATGTGTTAAAAGCTACAGCTATTTGGGCTGGATCTTGTGTTAAGTTGTCATTCCGTTTCAGCTGTATCTGTTTCCTAGGCCTGTGGTTGGTTCCCATGACATTTTGGATTTGTTCCCAGATCCGTTTGGTGTTTCCCTTTGCCTCTTTGATGATAGTAATGAAGAAATTAGCTTTAGCCTTTCTGATCATTTTGGTAACCTTGTTCCGGAGGGAGGTAAACCTATGCCTGTCACTGACTAGCTGTGGCTTATTCTCCAAAGCTCTCTTCAAAGCAAAGTCTCTTTCTTTTATCAGGTTAACTATCTCGGTGTTGAACCAGGGAAGGGAGTTGTTTTTTTTCTTTCCTTTCACTTTTTGAGTAAATGTGTTGACTAGACTTTGTAGTTTGATTGCTAGTGTCTTGGAGTCTACCTCTACGCTGTTCCCAGTGAGGATGTTATTCCAACCAATCTGTTGTACTGCTCTTTCAAAGTTATCCATTTCCTTGTGGGGGATCCTTAATTGCTCAACTGGATTAAATGGATGTTTAAAACGATTCTTAGTCAATTTTCTGGACAGTAGTGTCAGGTTATGATCAGAAAGACCAGTAATGAAATTATATGTCTTGACTACTCTTTCAGGCTTGTTGCTGAAGATCAGGTCTATCTGTGTCTGGGAGGATGCAGTTATTCTAGTTGGGCCATCTAGAAGTTGTTTAAACTCCAGACCGTCTGTGAGCTGCTTAAGGGGTTTCCTAATTGACTTGTCTAGCCAGTTACAATTCAGGTCACCAAGTACAATCACTTCTGTTTTTGAGTCACACTCTTGAAGTAGCTTTTTGAATGTAATGTAAAAATCCTTGCTAGCAGAAGGTGGGCGATAAACAACAATGAGCACAAAAGACATTTCTCGAGAAAGCTGTACATTCAGACCGATGCATTCTAAGTCATGTTCGAAAGACCAGTTTATTAGTTGACAGTTAAAATGGTCTTTGATATAAATCATGACACCACCATGTCTGTCAGCCAATCGGTCTAGTCTAAACGTGTTGTACCCAGGGACATTTAATACAGCGGATGGAGAGTTACAATGTAACCAAGTCTCACTTAGGCCTAGGAAGTCCAAGTTAGAGTTAGTAAGAAGATGGTGTATTTGCTCAGCCTTTGGGGAAAGGCTGCGGATGTTAATGTGACCTCCTAAAATACCACTCGGTTTGTGTCGCGGGTCCCAGATCAGTAAAGAGTGATTAACAGTTTTTAGTTTCAGTTTGCGGTGTTTTTTCAAAGCCAGGTTACGGTATTTTTTCAGGATTGGGTCAGTCGTGTATTGCGCGGATTTACCAGCTTCCTTGTCGTTTGGACGATTGAAGTCCAAAGAGTCATGGACTGGGTGAATAGTCGTTCGCGTTGCTAGCGGAGCTCCCTCGGTGGTGACCAGCCGGCCACCGACGCCTCCCTCGCCCAGTGCAGCGGTTCTCCGCGGCCGAGGCCGCCGTTCTCTGACAGCAGTGGATCCCAGATGTGAATAAAAAAATAAAATCATCAATTAACATATGACATAGATATTTTAACAATCAATATTGAAGGTACACTACATTTTGAATTGGTGTGGACAATCAGTCCAATTATTTGATAGACTGTAACAGTCTCCTCTCTCTTCCTCATTACAGTGTGACAGGATCTACCGAGCAAGATTTGGCTTCCGTTTCATCCGTACCATTGTCATTAGATTCAGGTAATATTCAATGTTATTCTATAATAACTGCAAAACCTTTGGTTTGGTTTGCCATTATCTTGCCATTATCTTAACATGACTCTGTTCATTCCTGCCAAATTGGCTCTGACCTCTGAACTTTGGTGTCCCCTTGTAGACCTGTGTCCCGTTCTCCTACGGAACAAGACACTGAGGCTGAGGTGCAGCTGGTGTTCAATGAGACATCCAGTTAACCTGTTCCACAGAGCACTGAAATTGTGAATACACTGGTAGAGGCTGTGTCCAATCCAAACTCGAACTTCAATCTCTCTGTCGATCCAAACTCCATCACTGTTCCTACAGTCCAACCCACTCCAAGTGTCACTGGTGGGTCAACTACCACAGTTACAGCAACTGTTGGAAAATACAATGACCATGATTACATAGCCCTGTCATGCCAAATAGTATCCGCCTGCCAAAATAATCAGTGACATACTCGCTAGACATTGCATTGCAATATTGTAGCTTGACTCGCGAGTGTGTCATTGATCTTTAACAACATTGACATTCATTTACATTTTTCTGAATAAAAGTCTGAACATTTGGTCGGTTGCGGACTTGTTCCCCATTTCCCCAGCTGCTGTCACATTTGGCATGACAGCCCCTTGAAGCACAATTTCCAGCAAAGCCTCTTTGAACTGTAAAAGATATTCATTTGATTTTTTAATTCCAGATGCAACTACCACTCCGATCACCACCACCACAACAACAACACCTGCTCCTCCTCCAGTGGTGGCTTTACAAGTCACCATACTACAAATCTTCATACCAGCTTTGAATAACCCTCAAAGTACAGAATTTCAAACCTTAGCAGGAACAGTTGCTGCAGTGGTAAGTCTGTGAATTCCAGATGTGAATAAAAAAATAAAATCATCAATTAACATCATATGACATAGATATTTTAACAATCAATATTGAAGGTACACTACATTTTGAATTGGTGTGGACAATCAGTCCAATTATTTGATAGACTGTAACAGTCTCCTCTCTCTTCCTCATTACAGTGTGACAGGATCTACCGAGCAAGATTTGGCTTCCGTTTCATCCGTACCATTGTCATTAGATTCAGGTAATATTCAATGTTATTCTATAATAACTCTGCAAAACCTTTGGTTTGGTTTGCCCATTATCTTGCCATTATCTTAACATGACTCTGTTCATTCCTGGCAAATTGGCTCTGACCTCTGAACTTTGGTGTCCCCTTGTAGACCTGTGTTCCGTTCTCCTACGGAACAAGACATTGAGGCTGAGGTGCAGCTGGTGTTCAATGAGACATCCAGTGAACCTGTTCCACAGAGCACTGAAATTGTGAATACACTGGTAGAGGCTGTGTCCAATCCAAACTCGAACTTCAATCTCTCTGTGGATCCAAACTCCATCACTGTTCCTACAGTCCAACCCACTCCAAGTGTCACTGGTGGGTCAACTACCACAGTTACAGCAACTGTTGGAAAATAAAATGACCATGATAACAAAGCCCTGTCATGCTAGTATCCGCCTGCCAAAAGAATCAGTGACATACTCGCTAGACATTGCATTGCAATATTGTAGCTTGACTCGCGAGTGTGTCATTGATTTTTAACAACATTGACATTCATTTACATTTTTCTGAATAAAAGTCGGAACATTTGGTCGGTTGCCGACTTGTTCCCCATTTAACCAGCTGCTGTCACATTTGGCATGACAGCCCCTAGAAGCACAATTTCCAGCAAAGCCTCTTTGAACTGTAAAAGATATTCATTCGATTTTTAAATTCCAGATGCAACTACCACTCCGATCACCACCACCACAACAACAACAACAACAACACCTGCTCCTCCTCCAGTGGTGGCTTTACAAGTCACCATACTACAAATCTTCATACCAGCTTTGAATAACCCTCAAAGTACAGCATTTCAAACCTTAGCAGGAACAGTTGCTGCAGTGGTAAGTCTGTGAATTCCAGATGTGAATAAAAAAATAAAATCATCAATTAACATCATATGACATTGATATTTTAACAATCAATATTGAAGGTACACTACATTTTGAATTGGTGTGGACAATCAGTCCAATTATTTGATAGACTGTAACAGTCTCCTCTCTCTTCCTCATTACAGTGTGAAAGGATCTACCGAGCAAGATTTGGCTTCCGTTTCATCCGTACCATTGTCATTAGATTCAGGTAATATTCAATGTTATTCTATAATAACTCTGCAAAACCTTTGGTTTGGTTTGCCCATTATCTTGCCATTATCTTAACATGACTCTGTTCATTCCTGCCAAATTGGCTCTGACCTCTGAACTTTGGTGTCCCCTTGTAGACCCGTGTCCCGTTCTCCTACGGAACAAGACACTGAGGCTGAGGTGCAGCTGGTGTTCAATGAGACATCCAGTGAACCTGTTCCACAGAGCACTGAAATTGTGAATACACTGGTAGAGGCTGTGTCCAATCCAAACTCCATCACTGTTCCTACAGTCCAACCCACTCCAAGTGTCACTGGTGGGTCAACTACCACAGTTACAGCAACTGTTGGAAAATAAAATGACCATGATTACATAGCCCTGTCATGCCAAATAGTATCCGCCTGCCAAAAGAATCAGTGACATACTCGCTAGACATTGCATTGCAATATTGTAGCTTGACTCGCGAGTGTGTCATTGATTTTTAACAACATTGACATTCATTGACATTTTTCTGAATAAAAGTCGGAACATTTGGTCGGTTGCCGACTTGTTCCCCATTTCACCAGCTGCTGTCACATTTGGCATGACAGCCCCTTGAAGCACAATTTCCAGCAAAGCCTCTTTGAACTGTAAAAGATATTCATTTGATTTTTTAATTCTAGATGCAACTATCACTCCGATCACCACCACAACAACAACAACAACAACAACACCTGCTCCTCCTCCAGTGGTGGCTTTACAAGTCACCATACTACAAATCTTCATACCAGCTTTGAATGACACTCAAAGTACAGAATTTCAAACCTTAGCAGGAACAGTTGCTGCAGTGGTAAGTCTGTGAATTCCAGATGTGAATAAAAAAATAAAATCATCAATTAACATCATATGACATAGATATTTTAACAATCAATATTGAAGGTACACTACATTTTGAATTGGTGTGGACAATCAGTCCAATTATTTGATAGACTGTAACAGTCTCCTCTCTCTTCCTCATTACAGTGTGACAGGATCTACCGAGCAAGATTTGGCTTCCGTTTCATTTACATTTTTCTGAATAAAAGTCGGAACATTTGGTCGGTTGCCGACTTGTTCCCCATTTCACCAGCTGCTGTCACATTTGGCATGACAGCCCCTTGAAGCACAATTTCCAGCAAAGCCTCTTTGAACTGTAAAAGATATTCATTAGATTGTTTAATTCCAGATGCAACTACCACTCCGATCACCACCACCACAACAACAACAACAACAACAACAACAACAACAACAACACCTGCTCCTCCTCCAGTGGTGGCTTTACAAGTCACCATACTACAAATCTTCATACCAGCTTTGAATGACCCTCAAAGTACAGAATTTCAAACCTTAGCAGGAACAGTTGCTGCAGTGGTAAGAATGTGAATTCCAGATGTGAATAAAAAAAGAAAATCATGAATTAACATCATATGACATAGATATTTTAACAATCAATATTGAAGGTACACTACATTTTGAATTGGTGTGGACAATCAGTCCAATTATTTGATAGACTGTAACAGTCTCCTCTCTCTTCCTCATTACAGTGTGACAGGATCTACCGAGCAAGATTTGGCTTCCGTTTCATCCGTACCATTGTCATTAGATTCAGGTAATATTCAATGTTATTCTATAATAACTCTGCAAAACCTTTGGTTTGGTTTGCCCATTATCTTGCCATTATCTTAACATGACTCTGTTCATTCCTGCCAAATTGGCTCTGACCTCTGAACTTTGGTGTCCCCTTGTAGACCTGTGTCCCGTTCTCCTACGGAACAAGACACTGAGGCTAAGGTGCAGCTGGTGTTCAATGAGACATCCAGTGAACCTGTTCCACAGAGCACTGAAATTGTGAATACACTGGTAGAGGCTGTGTCCAATCCAAACTCGAACTTCAATCTCTCTGTGGATCCAAACTCCATCACTGTTCCTACAGTCCAACCAACTCCAAGTGTCACTGGTGGGTCAACTACCACAGTTACAGCAACTGTTGGAAAATAAAATGACCATGATTACATAGCCCTGTCATGCCAAATAGTATCCGCCTGCCAAAAGAATCAGTGACATACTCGCTAGACATTGCATTGCAATATTGTAGCTTGACTCGCGAGTGTGTCATTGATTTTTAACAACATTGACATTCATTGACATTTTTCTGAATAAAAGTCGGAACATTTGGTCGGTTGCCGACTTGTTCCCCATTTCACCAGCTGCTGTCACATTTGGCATGACAGCCCCTTGAAGCACAATTTCCAGCAAAGCCTCTTTGAACTGTAAAAGATATTCATTCGATTTTTTAATTCCAGATGCAACTACCACTCCGATCACCACCTCCACAACAACAACAACAACACCTGCTCCTCCTCCAGTGGTGGCTTTACAAGTCACCATACTACAAATCTTCATACCAGCTTTGAATAACCCTCAAAGTACAGAATTTCAAACCTTAGCAGGAACAGTTGCTGCAGTGGTAATTCTGTGAATTCCAGATGTGAATAAAAAAATTAAATCACCAATTAACATCATATGACATAGATATTTTAACAATCAATATTGAAGGTACACTACATTTTGAATTGGTGTGGACAATCAGTCCAATTATTTGATAGACTGTAACAGTCTCCTCTCTCTTCCTCATTACAGTGTGACAGGATCTACCGAGCAAGATTTGGCTTCCGTTTCATCCGTACCATTGTCATTAAATGGTTGGACTCATATCTCAGTGACAGAAATCAGCTAGTCCAGATAAACAATCAGCGCTCACCTACCATCATGTCTTGCACCGGGGTACCACAAGGCTCCATACTTGGCCCACTCTTGTTTAGCCTATATATCAACGACCTACCATCTGTCTGCCCAGAAGTGCATGTACAAATGTACGCTGATGACACTATTTTATATGTACATGACAAGAACAAACACCTGGCAGCTGCCAAACTTAGCTCTGCTATGGAAAAGGTCACCAAATGGCTCAACAGCTCTTGCCTCCAGCTCAATGTTAATAAAACTGTAGGAATGTTCTTCTCCAAACAACACAATATGACCACGGCAAACATAACCATTTCAGGGCAAAACTTTAGTATAGTTCCGTCGTTCAAATATTTAGGGATCATCATTGATTCAAACCTGACTTTCAAAGAGCACATCAAGAAAGTGTCTGGTAGGGTGAAGTTTGGCCTGGCAAACTTCAGGTACATCAGAAGCTCACTGACCATGAGTGCTGCCAGACTATACATGGACGCATCAATTATGTCGCACCTCACATATTGTTTGACAAGCTGGGGCCATGCATACAGCACTTCCCTAAAGCCATTAGCCACCCTATACAAGCGGACCCTTAAGGTCATGAACCAGAAGCCCAACAGCACACACTACTGTACCATCCTAGACAAATGTAAATACCTTAGCTGGGAAGACACCATCAAATACAAAAACATCTGTCTCATCCATAAAATTCTGCATAACAAAGCTCCTCCCCCGCTTAACTCTTTCATAAACCAGCGTGACCACAGCTTACGGCCCACCAGAAGCACCTCTCGTGGCGACCTTATAGTTCCATTCAGAAAAAGCACCTTCAGTAAGCAATCCTTCTCAGTGATAGCAATAGAAAACTGGAACTCACTACCCAACCAACTCAAAGACATACATACTTACTCCACCTTCACAACACACATGAAAGCCTGGCTGACACAGAACTACACTTGTCCTCATTAATCCCTCTCTGTGCTGCCTCCCCATAATGCCTTTTTTTTGTATGTTTTGTTTTGTTTAATGTATTGCTGTTTGTAAGTGCTTAATGTTGTGTGGCCTGTAATTGTCCTGTGGCTTATATGTGCTTGAAATGTCGCTGCCCCCATAAGTGTGTATGTGGTGTTTGTTGTAGCCCCTTCAATCACCTCAGCTTGCTTACGTGTGTTTTTTGTCAAGTGTGATGTTGGGGTACCTTGTCTCAGCCACGTGTTCTTAGAATATTTAAATGTTTTATTTTAACTAATGACGTTACTTTTCAGGATGCCATGTTGCAACTGGCCGGGGACTTCAGCTGAAAATTAGCCGACTAGGCTAACGCTGCCTTTTTTACTGTATTTTATATGGTTCATGTATTAGGATTGTCCTCGATATAATAAACTAATAAACTAAATTAGATTCAGGTAATATTCAATGTTATTCTATAATAACTCTGCAAAACCTTTGGTTTGGTTTGCCCATTATCTTGCCATTATCTTAACATGACTCTGTTCACTCACGTGAATGCTCTGGGCTATGGTTCCTGGGGTTGATGGGCCGTTCTTGAATGGTGTGTTTTTTGTTTTTTGTTTTTTCTGTGTTTATTTAATGTTTTGTTGTTTGTTGTTTAATGTTTGTCTGCCGTATTTTCTATTGAACTGTGTAATCTCTACAACCATATACCACCTTTTTGGGTCACTACTACCTGTGAAAATGTGTTTAACTCGTGACATTACCACTGCTAGTCTCCAGAATGGATGATGTTAAAGGATTAAAAATAACTCATTTGAATATTAGGAGTCTGATGCCCAAAATTGACTTACTTCGTGCTTGGGTATCCATACATAAGCCTAACATCATCACCCTATCTGAAACATGGCTCAATAGTAACATCGCTGATAACGAAATAAACCTAATAAATTATGTTCTATATAGATCTGATAGGGGCGCTAGGGGAGGAGGTGTGGCTATATATGTTTCCGCTGACCTTACATCTGAATTGATCACACCCACAGTTGAGCCCCAACATTTTGAATGTGTTTTTGTGAAGATCATTTTTCATGCAAATAAATGTATAACTATTGGTAGCTTATATAGACCCCCATCTTCACCTGCTGAGTCATTAAAGTGCTTAATCTCCACTATCAATTCAATTTCCTGCAGAAACGAAATTATTGTATTGGGTGACTTTAACAAAAACTGGCTAGATAAGTCATCTGCCAAAGAAAAAAAATCACTTAGTAGTCTAAATCTTACCCAATTAATCAAAGAGCCTACTCGTATCACATCTCGAACACAATCCCTGCTCGACTGGATACTTGTTTCACACCCCGATAGATTCCTAAAGGCTGGTGTTATGTCCGACTGCTTCAGTGATCACTCAGTTATCTACTGTGTCTGGAAAATCAAATTGCCTAAACTGCCACCAAAACGTATTAAAATCAGACAATATAAGAAACTGAATTCAGAATTATTTATTAATGATTTGATCAATATTAAATGGGACAGATTCCAATTAATACCAAATGTGCAAGATGCCTGGGACTTTCTCTACACTGAGTTCACTGATGTGGTGGACAAACATGCACCTTGGAAAACTGTCAGAGTCAAGGGTAAACATCTCCCTTGGGTCAGCCCTGAACTTATTAGTCTTTTCAGACAAAGGGACAAAGCATGGTCAACCTTCCGTAAAACAAGGGATAATGCTGACTGGGAAGTATACAGGCAGCTGAGAAATTTGAGCAAGACTAAAACCAGGAATGCAAAATCCAATTACTACAACAATTCTCTTACTTCTGATTTCAGGAACCCCAAGCAATTCTGGAACAAAATTAAATCTATTACTAATACCTCTGAAAAGCGCTCTATCAATCAAATTCGAGTTGCCAATACTATACTACATGACTCTGTATCTATCGCCCAGGCTTTCAATCAGCATTTTTCCTCTGTCTGCTCTACTTTATTGTCTGAGTCTTACCTATCTACTGGCTCTCCTAATAATATCTCACCCTGCCGCAGTTCCTTTTCTTTTAGAAAAATATTGCCTACAGAAGTTCTGAATACTATTAATGAATTAAGTGTGAACAGCTGTCCTGGACTTGATGGCATCGAAAACAGGTTTATTAAGCTAGCCTCCAATATTCTTATGTACCCACTTGCTGATTTATTCAACCTCTCACTAGCTACCTGTGAGTTACCCGTTATCTGGAAAAGTGCTCGTATTACACCACTCCACAAGGGTGGAGATGTACTTGATTGCAACAATTACAGACCTATATCGATTATCTGCTCTACTGCCAACGTTTTCGAAAAACTAATTTATAATCAGCTTGCATACTATCTTAGTAATAATAATATTTTATCACCATTTCAATCTGGCTTCAGGCCTAATCACTCCACATCTACAGCCCTACTTAAATTCACTAACGATGTCTTCTCTGCTGCAAATAACGGGGAACTCACAGGGGCTATCTTCATAGATCTAACAAAAGCTTTCGATCTTGTTGACCACTATCTGCTCTTAGATAAACTTCATGCTATTGGCCTGTCTGAAAATGTACTCCTGTGGTTTAATTCATACCTTCATAACAGAAAGCAGTGTGTGTTATTGAATGGAAATGTCTCTGATTTCGCAATTCAACAAAGAGGTGTGCCTCAGGGCTCTACATTGGGACCACTTCTTTTCTCTATATATGTTAATAATTTACCATCAATTTTCAAAAACTGCTGTGCTCAACTTTATGCTGACGACACTGTCATATACACATCTAAACCGGACATAGTACAAATTCAAACTTCTCTTCAGTCTGACTTTAACATCCTACAAGATTGGCTCTTACAGAACAAATTATTGCTCAATAAATCTAAATCTAACACTATGATCTTTGGAACTAGACAGAAACTTAAATCTACACCCGGTTCATGTGCAATATCCTGCAATGATGGCACTACTTTACATGAAGTTGACAACATTAAATATCTTGGTGTATGGCTTGATTCCAATCTTTCATTCAAATCACACATTGACCATACCTTGCGTAAAGTACATTTTGGAATCAATACCCTATATCGATCACGTAACTGTTTTTCACCCAATGTTCGCAAAAAACTTGCCATACAACTCATATTCCCACTAATTGATTATTGTGATGTTGTTTATCAAACCGCAGCAAAAACGGATCTTGTCCCGCTTAACACTGCCTATAACAGAATCTGCAGATTTGTCCTTGGTTGTCCTTTTCTCACTCACCATTGTAACATGTATCAGGCACTCAAATTTCCATCTCCTTATGTAAGAAGACACATGCACTGGCTTCAATTTTTATTTAAATGCATTAATCTAAACTATCCCCCGTATTTACAACAGTATCTTGTTCCTTTTACATCTAACCATCGTTCTAGGCATTCATCTCAGTATAATTTTACCATACCTTACGTTACAAAATCAATTGGTAAAAGAGCATTTAACTTTAAAGCCCCAGCTGAATGGAATAATTTACCGGTTCACATTAAATCCATCACATCTTTTGTTTGTTTTAAGCATGCACTGTCCTCTTACCTTTTGACTGATTGTTCGTGTTTCCTTTGATGTTGTCACCACTTACATGTACACCTTATTAAGTTTACTGTAAAATGTAGTATGTATATTGTTGTATGTTCTGTTATCCATTTTGGTTGTGTTATGGTTGTGTTGTTTTCAATGTTTTCAACCGGCAATGTGTGTTATTGTTTGTCTCCTGTTTGTCTCCTGTTTGTCTGTGTTTTGTCGTGTGTGTATTTTATTGTTTATCCTGTACTTATGTAATATGTAATGATTATGTATTATTCAATATGTATTATTATATGTGTATTGTATTGTACTATTGTATTGTATTATTGTATTATGATGTATTATGCTTTGTGTTGTAACTTAGGACCCCCTCGAAAACGAGATGGTTCATCTCAAGGGGTTTTTCCTAATAAAATAAATTTACAACATTCCTGCCAAATTGGCTCTGACCTCTGAACTTTGGTGTCCCCTTGTAGACCTGTGTCCCGTTCTCCTACGGAACAAGACACTGAGGCTGAGGTGCAGCTGGTGTTCAATGAGACATCCAGTGAACCTGTTCCACAGACCAGCGAAATTGTGAATACACTGGTAGAGGCTGTGTCTAATCCAAACTCTACCTTCAATCTCTCTGTGGATCCAAACTCCATCACTGTTCCTACAGTCCAACCCACTCCAAGTGTCACTGGTGGGTCAACTACCACAGTTACAGCAACTGTTGGAAAATAAAATGACCATGATTACATAGCCCTGTCATGCCAAATAGTATCCGCCTGCCAAACGAATCAGTGACATACTCGCTAGACATTGCATTGCAATATTGTAGCTTGACTCGCGAGTGTGTCATTGATTTTTAACAACATTGACATTCATTTACATTTTTCTGAATAAAAGTCGGAACATTTGGTCGGTTGCCGACTTGTTCCCCATTTCACCAGCTGCTGTCACATTTGGCATGACAGCCCCTTGAAGCACAATTTCCAGCAAAGCCTCTTTGAACTGTAAAAGATATTCATTTGATTTTTTAATTCCAGATGCAACTACCACTCCGATCACCACCACCACAACAACAACAACAACAACAACACCTGCTCCTCCTCCAGTGGTGGCTTTACAAGTCACCATACTACAAATCTTCATACCAGCTTTGAATAACCCTCAAAGTACAGAATTTCAAACCTTAGCAGGAACAGTTGCTGCAGTGGTAAGTCTGTGAATTCCAGATGTGAATAAAAAAATAAAATCATCAATTAACATCATATGACATAGATATTTTAACAATCAATATTGAAGGTACACTACATTTTGAATTGGTGTGGACAATCAGTCCAATTATTTGATAGACTGTAACAGTCTCCTCTCTCTTCCTCATTACAGTGTGACAGGATCTACCGAGCAAGATTTGGCTTCCGTTTCATCCGTACCATTGTCATTAGATTCAGGTAATATTCAATGTTATTCTATAATAACTCTGCAAAACCTTTGGTTTGGTTTGCCCATTATCTTGCCATTATCTTAACATGACTCTGTTCATTCCTGCCAAATTGGCTCTGACCTCTGAACTTTGGTGTCCCCTTGTAGACCTGTGTCCCGTTCTCCTACGGAACAAGACACTGAGGCTGAGGTGCAGCTGGTGTTCAATGAGACATCCAGTGAAGCTGTTCCACAGAGCACTGAAATTGTGAATACACTGGTAGAGGCTGTGTCGAATCCAAACTCGAACTTCAATCTCTCTGTGGATCCAAACTCCATCACTGTTCCTACAGTCCAACCCACTCCAAGTGTCACTGGTGGGTCAACTACCACAGTTACAGCAACTGTTGGAAAATAAAATGACCATGATTACATAGCCCTGTCATGCCAAATAGTATCCGCCTGCCAAAAGAATCAGTGACATACTCGCTAGACATTGCATTGCAATATTGTAGCTTGACTCGCGAGTGTGTCATTGATCTTTAACAACATTGACATTCATTTACATTTTTCTGAATAAAAGTCGGAACATTTGGTCGGTTGCCGACTTGTTCCCCATTTCACCAGCTGCTGTCACATTTGGCATGACAGCCCCTTGAAGCACAATTTCCAGCAAAGCCTCTTTGAACTGTAAAAGATATTCATTAGAATTTTTAATTCCAGATGCAACTACCACTCCGATCACCACCACCACAACAACAACAACAACACCTGCTCCTCCTCCAGTGGTGGCTTTACAAGTCACCATACTACAAATCTTCATACCAGCTTTGAATAACCCTCAAAGTACAGAATTTCAAACCTTAGCAGGAACAGTTGCTGCAGTGGTAAGTCTGTGAATTCCAGATGTGAATAAAAAAATAAAATCATCAATTAACATCATATGACATAGATATTTTAACAATCAATATTGAAGGTACACTACATTTTGAATTGGTGTGGACAATCAGTCCAATTATTTGATAGACTGTAACAGTCTCCTCTCTCTTCCTCATTACAGTGTGACAGGATCTACCGAGCAAGATTTGGCTTCCGTTTCATCCGTACCATTGTCATTAGATTCAGGTAATATTCAATGTTATTCTATAATAACTCTGCAAAACCTTTGGTTTGGTTTGCCCATTATCTTGCCATTATCTTAACATGACTCTGTTCATTCCTGCCAAATTGGCTCTGACCTCTGAACTTTGGTGTCCCCTTGTAGACCTGTGTCCCGTTCTCCTACGGAACAAGACACTGAGGCTGAGGTGCAGCTGGTGTTCAATGAGACATCCAGTGAACCTGTTCCACAGAGCACTGAAATTGTGAATACACTGGTAGAGGCTGTGTCCAATCCAAACTCGAACTTCAATCTCTCTGTGGATCCAAACTCCATCACTGTTCCTACAGTCCAACCCACTCCAAGTGTCACTGGTGGGTCAACTACCACAGTTACAGCAACTGTTGGAAAATAAAATGACCCTGATTACATAGCCCTGTCATGCCAAATAGTATCCGCCTGCCAAAAGAATCAGTGACATACTCGCTAGACATTGCATTGCAATATTGTAGCTTGACTCGCGAGTGTGTCATTGATTTTTAACAACATTGACATTCATTGACATTTTTCTGAATAAAAGTCGGAACATTTGGTCGGTTGCCGACTTGTTCCCCATTTCACCAGCTGCTGTCACATTTGGCATGACAGCCCCTTGAAGCACAATTTCCAGCAAAGCCTCTTTGAACTGTAAAAGATATTCATTTGATTTTTTAATTCCAGGTGCAACTACCACTCCGATCACCACCACCACAACAACAACAACAACAACACCTGCTCCTCCTCCAGTGGTGGCTTTACAAGTCACCATACTACAAATGTTCATACCAGCTTTGAATAACCCTCAAAGTACAGAATTTCAAACCTTAGCAGGAACAGTTGCTGCAGTGGTAAGTCTGTGAATTCCAGATGTGAATAAAAAAATAAAATCATCAATTAACATCATATGACATAGATATTTTAACAATCAATATTGAAGGTACACTACATTTTGAATTGGTGTGGACAATCAGTCCAATTATTTGATAGACTGTAACAGTCTCCTCTCTCTTCCTCATTACAGTGTGACAGGATCTACCGAGCAAGATTTGGCTTCCGTTTCATCCGTACCATTGTCATTAGATTCAGGTAATATTCAATGTTATTCTATAATAACTCTGCAAAACCTTTGGTTTGGTTTGCCCATTATCTTGCCATTATCTTAACATGACTCTGTTCATTCCTGCCAAATTGGCTCTGACCTCTGAACTTTGGTGTCCCCTTGTAGACCTGTGTCCCGTTCTCCTACGGAACAAGACACTGAGGCTGAGGTGCAGCTGGTGTTCAATGAGACATCCAGTGAACCTGTTCCACAGAGCACTGAAATTGTGAATACACTGGTAGAGGCTGTGTCCAATCCAAACTCGAACTTCAATCTCTCTGTGGATCCAAACTCCATCACTGTTCCTACAGTCCAACCCACTCCAAGTGTCACTGGTGGGTCAACTACCACAGTTACAGCAACTGTTGGAAAATAAAATGACCATGATTACATAGCCCTGTCATGCCAAATAGTATCCGCCTGCCAAAAGAATCAGTGACATACTCGCTAGACATTGCATTGCAATATTGTAGCTTGACTCGCGAGTGTGTCATTGATTTTTAACAACATTGACATTCATTTACATTTTTCTGATTAAAAGTCGGAACATTTGGTCGGTTGCCGACTTGTTCCCCATTTCACCAGCTGCTGTCACATTTGGCATGACAGCCCCTTGAAGCACAATTTCCAGCAAAGCCTCTTTGAACTGTAAAAGATATTCATTCGATTTTTTTATTCCAGATGCAACTACCACTCCGATCACCACCACCACCACAACAACAACAACACCTGCTCCTCCTCCAGTGGTGGCTTTACAAGTCACCATACTACAAATCTTCATACCAGCTTTGAATAACCCTCAAAGTACAGAATTTCAAACCTTAGCAGGAACAGTTGCTGCAGTGGTAAGTCTGTGAATTCCAGATGTGAATAAAAAAATAAAATCATCAATTAACATCATATGACATAGATATTTTAACAATCAATATTGAAGGTACATTACATTTTGAATTGGTGTGGACAATCAGTCCAATTATTTGATAGACTGTAACAGTCTCCTCTCTCTTCCTCATTACAGTGTGACAGGATCTACCGAGCAAGATTTGGCTTCCGTTTCATCCGTACCATTGTCATTAAATGGTTGGACTCATATCTCAGTGACAGAAATCAGCTAGTCCAGATAAACAATCAGCGCTCACCTACCATCATGTCTTGCACCGGGGTACCACAAGGCTCCATACTTGGCCCACTCTTGTTTAGCCTATATATCAACGACCTACCATCTGTCTGCCCAGAAGTGCATGTACAAATGTACGCTGATGACACTATTTTATATGTACATGACAAGAACAAACACCTGGCAGCTGCCAAACTTAGCTCTGCTATGGAAAAGGTCACCAAATGGCTCAACAGCTCTTGCCTCCAGCTCAATGTTAATAAAACTGTAGGAATGTTCTTCTCCAAACAACACAATATGACCACGGCAAACATAACCATTTCAGGGCAAAACATTAGTATAGTTCCGTCGTTCAAATATTTAGGGATCATCATTGATTCAAACCTGACTTTCAAAGAGCACATCAAGAAAGTGTCTGGTAGGGTGAAGTTTGGCCTGGCAAACTTCAGGTACATCAGAAGCTCACTGACCATGAGTGCTGCCAGACTATACATGGACGCATCAATTATGTCGCACCTCACATATTGTTTGACAAGCTGGGGCCATGCATACAGCACTTCCCTAAAGCCATTAGCCACCCTATACAAGCGGACCCTTAAGGTCATGAACCAGAAGCCCAACAGCACACACTACTGTACCATCCTAGACAAATGTAAATACCTTAGCTGGGAAGACACCATCAAATACAAAAACATCTGTCTCATCCATAAAATTCTGCATAACAAAGCTCCTCCCCCGCTTAACTCTTTCATAAACCAGCGTGACCACAGCTTACGGCCCACCAGAAGCACCTCTCGTGGCGACCTTATAGTTCCATTCAGGAAAAGCACCTTCAGTAAGCAATCCTTCTCAGTGATAGCAATAGAAAACTGGAACTCACTACCCAACCAACTCAAAGACATACATACTTACTCCACCTTCACAACACACAAGAAAGCCTGGCTGACACAGAACTATACTTGTCCTCATTAATCCCTCTCTGTGCTGCCTCCCCATAATGCCTTTTTTTTGTATGTTTTGTTTTGTTTAATGTATTGCTGTTTGTAAGTGCTTAATGTTGTGTGGCCTGTAATTGTCCTGTGGCTTATATGTGCTTGAAATGTCGCTGCCCCCATAAGTGTGTATGTGGTGTTTGTTGTAGCCCCTTCAATCACCTCAGCTTGCTTACGTGTGTTTTTTGTCAAGTGTGATGTTGGGGTACCTTGTCTCAGCCACGTGTTCTTAGAATATTTAAATGTTTTATTTTAACTAATGACGTTACTTTTCAGGATGCCATGTTGCAACTGGCCGGGGACTTCAGCTGAAAATTAGCCGACTAGGCTAACGCTGCCTTTTTTACTGTATTTTATATGGTTCATGTATTAGGATTGTCCTCGATATAATAAACTAATAAACTAAATTAGATTCAGGTAATATTCAATGTTATTCTATAATAACTCTGCAAAACCTTTGGTTTGGTTTGCCCATTATCTTGCCATTATCTTAACATGACTCTGTTCATTCCTGCCAAATTGGCTCTGACCTCTGAACTTTGGTGTCCCCTTGTAGACCTGTGTCCCGTTCTCCTACGGAACAAGACACTGAGGCTGAGGTGCAGCTGGTGTTCAATGAGACATCCAGTGAACCTGTTCCACAGACCAGCGAAATTGTGAATACACTGGTAGAGGCTGTGTCCAATCCAAACTCGAACTTCAATCTCTCTGTGGATCCAAACTCCATCACTGTTCCTACAGTCCAACCCACTCCAAGTGTCACTGGTGGGTCAACTACCACAGTTACAGCAACTGTTGGAAAATAAAATGACCATGATTACATAGCCCTGTCATGCCAAATAGTATCCGCCTGCCAAACGAATCAGTGACATACTCGCTAGACATTGCATTGCAATATTGTAGCTTGACTCGCGAGTGTGTCATTGATTTTTAACAACATTGACATTCATTTACATTTTTCTGAATAAAAGTCGGAACATTTGGTCGGTTGCCGACTTGTTCCCCATTTCACCAGCTGCTGTCACATTTGGCATGACAGCCCCTTGAAGCACAATTTCCAGCAAAGCCTCTTTGAACTGTAAAAGATATTCATTTGATTTTTTAATTCCAGATGCAACTACCACTCCGATCACCACCACCACAACAACAACAACAACAACAACAACACCTGCTCCTCCTCCAGTGGTGGCTTTACAAGTCACCATACTACAAATCTTCATACCAGCTTTGAATAACCCTCAAAGTACAGAATTTCAAACCTTAGCAGGAACAGTTGCTGCAGTGGTAAGTCTGTGAATTCCAGATGTGAATAAAAAAATAAAATCATCAATTAACATCATATGACATAGATATTTTAACAATCAATATTGAAGGTACACTACATTTTGAATTGGTGTGGACAATCAGTCCAATTATTTGATAGACTGTAACAGTCTCCTCTCTCTTCCTCATTACAGTGTGACAGGATCTACCAAGCAAGATTTGGCTTCCGTTTCATCCGTACCATTGTCATTAGATTCAGGTAATATTCAATGTTATTCTATAATAACTCTGCAAAACCTTTGGTTTGGTTTGCCCATTATCTTGCCATTATCTTAACATGACTCTGTTCATTCCTGCCAAATTGGCTCTGACCTCTGAACTTTGGTGTCCCCTTGTAGACCTGTGTCCCGTTCTCCTACGGAACAAGACACTGAGGCTGAGGTGCAGCTGGTGTTCAATGAGACATCCAGTGAACCTGTTCCACAGAGCACTGAAATTGTGAATACACTGGTAGAGGCTGTGTCCAATCCAAACTCGAACTTCAATCTCTCTGTGGATCCAAACTCCATCACTGTTCCTACAGTCCAACCCACTCCAAGTGTCACTGGTGGGTCAACTACCACAGTTACAACAACTGTTGGAAAATAAAATGACCATGATTACATAGCCCTGTCATGCCAAATAGTATCCGCCTGCCAAAAGAATCAGTGACATACTCGCTAGACATTGCATTGCAATATTGTAGCTTGACTCGCGAGTGTGTCATTGATTTTTAACAACATTGACATTCATTGACATTTTTCTGAATAAAAGTCCGAACATTTGGTCGGTTGCCGACTTGTTCCCCATTTCACCAGCTGCTGTCACATTTGGCATGACAGCCCCTTGAAGCACAATTTCCAGCAAAGCCTCTTTGAACTGTAAAAGATATTCATTCGATTTTTTAATTCCAGATGCAACTACCACTCCGATCACCACCTCCACAACAACAACAACAACACCTGCTCCTCCTCCAGTGGTGGCTTTACAAGTCACCATACTACAAATCTTCATACCAGCTTTGAATAACCCTCAAAGTACAGAATTTCAAACCTTAGCAGGAACAGTTGCTGCAGTGGTAAGTCTGTGAATTCCAGATGTGAATAAAAAAATAAAATCATCAATTAACATCATATGACATAGATATTTTAACAATCAATATTGAAGGTACACTACATTTTGAATTGGTGTGGACAATCAGTCCAATTATTTGATAGACTGTAACAGTCTCCTCTCTCTTCCTCATTACAGTGTGACAGGATCTACCGAGCAAGATTTGGCTTCCGTTTCATCCGTACCATTGTCATTAGATTCAGGTAATATTCAATGTTATTCTATAATAACTCTGCAAAACCTTTGGTTTGGTTTGCCCATTATCTTGCCATTATCTTAACATGACTCTGTTCATTCCTGCCAAATTGGCTCTGACCTCTGAACTTTGGTGTCCCCTTGTAGACCTGTGTCCCGTTCTCCTACGGAACAAGACACTGAGGCTGAGGTGCAGCTGGTGTTCAATGAGACATCCAGTGAACCTGTTCCACAGAGCACTGAAATTGTGAATACACTGGTAGAGGCTGTGTCCAATCCAAACTCGAACTTCAATCTCTCTGTGGATCCAAACTCCATCACTGTTCCTACAGTCCAACCCACTCCAAGTGTCACTGGTGGGTCAACTACCACAGTTACAGCAACTGTTGGAAAATAAAATGACCATGATTACATAGCCCTGTCATGCCAAATAGTATCCGCCTGCCAAAAGAATCAGTGACATACTCGCTAGACATTGCATTGCAATATTGTAGCTTGACTCGCGAGTGTGTCATTGATCTTTAACAACATTGACATTAATTTAAATTTTTCTGAATAAAAGTCGGAACATTTGGTCGGTTGCCGACTTGTTCCCCATTTCACCAGCTGCTGTCACATTTGGCATGACAGCCCCTTGAAGCACAATTTCCAGCAAAGCCTCTTTGAACTGTAAAAGATATTCATTAGAATTTTTAATTCCAGATGCAACTACCACTCCGATCACCACCACCACAACAACAACAACAACAACAACACCTGCTCCTCCTCCAGTGGTGGCTTTACAAGTCACCATACTACAAATCTTCATACCAGCTTTGAATAACCCTCAAAGTACAGAATTTCAAACCTTAGCAGGAACAGTTGCTGCAGTGGTAAGTCTGTGAATTCCAGATGTGAATAAAAAAATAAAATCATCAATTAACATCATATGACATAGATATTTTAACAATCAATATTGAAGGTACACTACATTTTGAATTGGTGTGTACAATCAGTCCAATTATTTGATAGACTGTAACAGTCTCCTCTCTCTTCCTCATTACAGTGTGACAGGATCTACCGAGCAAGAGTTGGCTTCCGTTTCATCCGTACCATTGTCATTAGATTCAGGTAATATTCAATGCTATTCTATAATAACTCTGCAAAACCTTTGGTTTGGTTTGCCCATTATCTTGCCATTATCTTAACATGACTCTGTTCATTCCTGCCAAATTGGCTCTGACCTCTGAACTTTGGTGTCCCCTTGTAGACCTGTGTCCCGTTCTCCTACGGAACAAGACACTGAGGCTGAGGTGCAGCTGGTGTTCAATGAGACATCCAGTGAACCTGTTCCACAGAGCACTGAAATTGTGAATACACTGGTAGAGGCTGTGTCCAATCCAAACTCGAACTTCAATCTCTCTGTGGATCCAAACGCCATCACTGTTCCTACAGTCCAACCCACTCCAAGTGTCACTGGTGGGTCAACTACCACAGTTACAGCAACTGTTGGAAAATAAAATGACCATGATTACATAGCCCTGTCATGCCAAATAGTATCCGCCTGCCAAAAGAATCAGTGACATACTCGCTAGACATTGCATTTCAATATTGTAGCTTGACTCGCGAGTGTGTCATTGATTTTTAACAACATTGACATTCATTTACATTTTTCTGAATAAAAGTCGGAACATTTGGTCGGTTGCCGACTTGTTCCCCATTTCACCAGCTGCTGTCACATTTGGCATGACAACCCCTTGAAGCACAATTTCCAGCAAAGCCTCTTTGAACTGTAAAAGATATTCATTCGATTTTTTAATTCCAGATGCAACTACCACTCCGATCACCACCACCACCACAACAACAACAACAACACCTGCTCCTCCTCCAGTGGTGGCTTTACAAGTCACCATACTACAAATCTTCATACCAGCTTTGAATAACCCTCAAAGTACAGAATTTCAAACCTTAGCAGGAACAGTTGCTGCAGTGGTAAGTCTGTGAATTCCAGATGTGAATAAAAAAATAAAATCATCAATTAATAACATCATATGACATAGATATTTTAACAATCAATATTGAAGGTACATTACATTTTGAATTGGTGTGGACAATCAGTCCAATTATTTGATAGACTGTAACAGTCTCCTCTCTCTTCCTCATTACAGTGTGACAGGATCTACCGAGCAAGATTTGGCTTCCGTTTCATCCGTACCATTGTCATTAGATTCAGGTAATATTCAATGTTATTCTATAATAACTCTGCAAAACCTTTGGTTTGGTTTGCCCATTATCTTGCCATTATCTTAACATGACTCTGTTCATTCCTGCCAAATTGGCTCTGACCTCTGAACTTTGGTGTCCCCTTGTAGACCTGTGTCCCGTTCTCCTACGGAACAAGACACTGAGGCTGAGGTGCAGCTGGTGTTCAATGAGACATCCAGTGAACCTGTTCCACAGAGCACTGAAATTGTGAATACACTGGTAGAGGCTGTGTCCAATCCAAACTCGAACTTCAATCTCTCTGTCGATCCAAACTCCATCACTGTTCCTACAGTCCAACCCACTCCAAGTGTCACTGGTGGGTCAACTACCACAGTTACAGCAACTGTTGGAAAATAAAATGACCATGATTACATAGCCCTGTCATGCCAAATAGTATCCGCCTGCCAAAAGAATCAGTGACATACTCGCTAGACATTGCATTGCAATATTGTAGCTTGACTCGCGAGTGTGTCATTGATTTTTAACAACATTGACATTCATTTACATTTTTCTGAATAACATTTGGAACATTTGGTCGGTTGCCGACTTGTTCCCCATTTCACCAGCTGCTGTCACATTTGGCATGACAGCCCCTTGAAGCACAATTTCCAGCAAAGCCTCTTTGAACTGTAAAAGATATTCATTCGATTTTTTAATTCCAGATGCAACTACCACTCCGATCACCACCACCACCACAACAACAACAACACCTGCTCCTCCTCCAGTGGTGGCTTTACAAGTCACCATACTACAAATCTTCATACCAGCTTTGAATAACCCTCAAAGTACAGAATTTCAAACCTTAGCAGGAACAGTTGCTGCAGTGGTAAGTCTGTGAATTCCAGATGTGAATAAAACAATTAAATCATCAATTAACATCATATGACATAGATATTTTAACAATCAATATTGAAGGTACACTACATTTTGAATTGGTGTGGACAATCAGTCAAAATATTTGATAGACTGTAACACTCTCCTCTCTCTTCCTCATTACAGTGTGAAAGGATCTACCGAGCAAGATTTGGCTTCCGTTTCATCCGTACCATTGTCATTAGATTCAGGTAATATTCAATGTTATTCTATAATAACTCTGCAAAACCTTTGGTTTGGTTTGCCCATTATCTTAACATGACTCTGTTCATTCCTGCCAAATTGGCTCTGACCTCTGAACTTTGGTGTCCCCTTGTAGACCTGTGTCCCGTTCTCCTACGGAACAAGACACTGAGGCTGAGGTGCAGCTGGTGTTCAATGAGACATCCAGTGAACCTGTTCCACAGAGGACTGAAATTGTGAATACACTGGTAGAGGCTGTGTCCAATCCAAACTCGAACTTCAATCTCTCTGTGGATCCAAACTCCATCACTGTTCCTACAGTCCAACCCACTCCAAGTGTCACTGGTGGGTCAACTACCACAGTTACAGCAACTGTTGGAAAATAAAATGACCATGATTATATAGCTCGGTCATGCCAAATAGTATCCGCCTGCCAAAAGAATCAGTGACATACTCGCTAGACATTGCATTGCAATATTGTAGCTTGACTCGCGAGTGTGTCATTGATTTTTAACAACATTGACATGCATTGACATTTTTCTGAATAAAAGTCGGAACATTTGGTCGGTTGCCGACTTGTTCCCCATTTCACCAGCTGCTGTCACATTTGGCATGACAGCCCCTTGAAGCACAATTTCCAGCAAAGCCTCTTTGAACTGTAAAAGATATTCATTAGATTTTTAAATTCCAGATGCAACTACCACTCCGATCACCACCACCACAACAACAACAACAACACCTGCTCCTCCTCCAGTGGTGGCTTTACAAGTCACCATACTACAAATCTTCATACCAGCTTTGAATAACCCTCAAAGTACAGAATTTCAAACCTTAGCAGGAACAGTTGCTGCAGTGGTAAGTCTGTGAATTCCAGATGTGAATAAAAAAATAAAATCATAAATTAACATCATATGACATAGATATTTTAACCATCAATATTGAAGGTACACTACATTTTGAATTGGTGTGGACAATCAGTCCAATTATTTGATAGACTGTAACAGTCTCCTCTCTCTTCCTCATTACAGTGTGACAGGATCTACCGAGCAAGATTTGGCTTCCGTTTCATCCGTACCATTGTCATTAGATTCAGGTAATATTCAATGTTATTCTATAATAACTCTGCAAAACCTTTGGTTTGGTTTGCCCATTATCTTGCCATTATCTTAACATGACTCTGTTCATTCCTGCCAAATTGGCTCTGACCTCTGAACTTTGGTGTCCCCTTGTAGACCTGTGTCCCGTTCTCCTACGGAACAAGACACTGAGGCTGAGGTGCAGCTGGTGTTCAATGAGACATCCAGTGAACCTGTTCCACAGAGGACTGAAATTGTGAATACACTGGTAGAGGCTGTGTCCAATCCAAACTCGAACTTCAATCTCTCTGTGGATCCAAACTCCATCACTGTTCCTACAGTCCAACCCACTCCAAGTGTCACTGGTGGGTCAACTACCACAGTTACAGCAACTGTTGGAAAATAAAATGACCATGATTACAAAGCCCTGTCATGCCAAATAGTATCCGCCTGCCAAAAGAATCAGTGACATACTCGCTAGACATTGCATTTCAATATTGTAGCTTGACTCGCGAGTGTGTCATTGATTTTTAACAACATTGACATTCATTTACATTTTTCTGAATAAAAGTCGGAACATTTGGTCGGTTGAAAGAACTATGACACAGGCCAACAATCTTTGTAGGAGACCCCTCTGTCGTGTGTCAGTAAGAGTATGATCTGTGTCACTTTAATAAGATATGTAATCTTAATGGATATGGGAGCCGAATTGACAAGTGGTCCCATTGGTTTTGAAAAACAAAAACAAACAGAAAACACAGACATCTGAGCACACAAGCTATAGATTGCGTCAGGGCAGAGGGGTGAGAGAGAATGACTGATGTGTGTCACTATTGTGGCAATGCAGGCCATTGGGCCAGGGAGATTGGGCTGTATCTTGCAAGGACACACACACAGGTCCTGCAGGAATAATCGAGTGTGACTAAAATGTGCATCTGGTGTAATTGAAGTTAAATGGAACTAAAAAGTTGAACTTTTGATGGCATTGTCTTACAAATTTGATCGTTGCATCTCAGTATCTCAATCTGACAATTGCTTCTGGGGAAATGGTAAAGTATTGGGTTTCAACACTCCAAAGGAGGGACAATAATGGCATGGGTCACTGGTGCAGAGCCTTCGAACTACAGATCTACACTGTTTAGAGTGTGGGGGCCTATTCGGGGTGAAGATGACATTTTGGGAAATCACAGCTGATGTCTCAATATGTCCCCCACTGTACCATACCTACAGGTGTGTCTGCAGGGAAAGATATGAGTGTTGAAACCAGGGGGGAGGTTATAAGAGGTTAGCCTGAAAGTTAGAAAAATAGCAGTATTGAACAAAAACATGTTTTGAGAAAGAATACAGTGGTGTTTGAATTTTCGAAGATACTGCTTGGTTGGTTTGTGTCCTGTGTTCCAGACAACAATCTGATTGGAGCTGGAAGAGTGCGGCCGATGAAACCAGGGGGGGGGGAGAACAACCAGGCCTCCTGTTCTCACACGGCCCAGCAGAGGACTTGATCGGGGAGAGCCGAGACGAGTCTACAGGTAGAGCCGAGACGAGTCTACAGGGAGAGCTGAGACGAGTCTACAGGGAGAGCCGAGACAAGTCTACAGGGAGAGCCGAGACAAGTCTACAGGAGGAAGGGGGAGATCCACCTCTCTTCGAAAGATTAAAGATTGAATATCGAACATTGGGAATATTGGACTGTGGAAAATAAAAATAAAATGCAAATTGATTAACCTTTCTTCCCTAGGTGACTCTGGTCAATGGGAATGTGGTGTAGGTTAATAGGATGTAAACAACATGGTTATGAGATTGCTAATCCCTTTTTTTTTTTTTTTACAGTAAAAGTGTATGCATTAAAGATTAGACAGGGTAGGCTGTGGCCTTTGACCAATGTCTACTAATCAGGCTGTTGAAAAATACTTTTCTAAAAACAAATTACTTGTTTTGGTAGTGTTATTGGAGTAACTATCATCTAGCAGGAGAGATCTATTCTACTCTCGAGGAGGGTCAATTAAGGGAACAGAACAGTAAGGTTTTGTTTAAATTAGTCGTAATGTAGGGGTCGAACTGATGGTCAAGGAGGTGAGAAACTAGCCGGTGCATTTCGCGATAACGAGACAGGGAGGTCTCTGTAGAGATTTGAACACCACCTGTGTTTCTATATCCTTGACCATGAATGACCGTTAGAGTTCCAGGGAGGGGGTCGGTACTCAATCAACCGGACCCTGACTAGCGGAGGAACCGAGGGGGGACTTTTCTCCCGCATGATTTATGGCTGATTTTCTTATAAGTGTAAGGATGGTTAAAATGTTAGGTGAATTTCTTCCTAATATACTCTGTGTGTCAGTACAGGATCAGAACTGGTGACTGTCATGTTTTGCTAAGCTTATCTGACTCCTAGGGGCACCGACCTTGGAGTGCCTTGCCGGAGCTGATATACTGGGCCTGGCTGGAAAAACTTCTCACTGTTAGTTTTCAGCCAGGACAGTATGAGATGTATGTTCTTCATATATGTTTTATTATTCTCTATAACATTGATCTTTAAAATTCTGTAACTTGTTTCCGACCCGTGTTGAACGTTGTCAAATCGTGTATGCTGCGCACCTAATCTATCCTGAGATGACACAACGTATTTAAGATCACAATCCTCAATAGATTGATCCATTCCATCGTTTTACTGACAAGCTGATTCTACAATTACCTTAATGTAATATAAGTCAATTGTATAGAAACAACTCACCAAAATAGACTATTGCACAACTGATTTGAAACCCCCCCTATTCTGTACCTTGCCATACCTTGGCTTTTGCTGAAATGACACCACTGGTCTCATAGCCTATTGGAAATGTATTGCGTGTGTGTGAGTGAGAGCTTTTGTGGGCCTGCATGTATGATGTGGCTCTTTCTGGTACCCCAACAATTCTTTGGGGCTCTTAGTCTCCAACTGGTTGGCCACCCCTGGGGCCTCATTTATAAAAAGGTACTTGAACGTCATCTTTGACTTTCACGTGAGCACATTTTTCTAAACGGACGTAAGCATTATTTATAAAACGAGCTGTGCTTGTTTAACATTGCGTACGTGCTTCCTTCTATAAATACCAAATATACTTTAAATTGAACTCAGGTGAATAGCGGCTCAAAGAAAAGTGGCTGAATTAAGTCAAGTGCTAAAATATAGGGAAGGCGTTCGTCTGGAAGCGGGAGAGGGCAGAGAAGGGTGATTTAACGTTTGATTACTAACCAGGCAAATGCTTATACTCAAGTTGTAAAAGAAAATAATTTCTTAACTCATTTTCTCGGCTGATAACAACATCGTTAATTTTATTACGAGCCACATTCACTTCGCATGAATTACAGTATAGGCAGTGCGGCTCACATGCCTCTAATAACTTCGCATAACCAGTAGGTATTGGTAATACCCGACGTAGAGCTCCGATCGTTTCCAGAGCAGTGGTATGGTTACTCTCCTGTGTGTATTCTCTGATGCATCTTCAGGCTTCCTCCTTCACTAAAACTCTTCCCACACTGGGAGCAGTGGTATGGTTACTCTCCGGTGTGTGTTCTCTGATGCGTCTTCAGGTGTCCTGCTTGATTGAAACTCTTCCCACACTGGGAGCAGTGGTATGGTTTCTCTCCGGTGTGTGTTCTCTGATGCGTCTTCAGGTGTCCTGCTTGATTGAAACTCTTCCCACACTGGGAGCAGTGGTATGGTTTCTCTCCGGTGTGTGTTCTCTGATGCGTCTCCAGGTGTCCTCCTGTACTGAAACTCTTATCACATTGGGAGCAGTGGTATGGTTTCTCTCCGGTGTGTATTCTCTGATGCTTCTTCAGGTCTCCTGCTTGATTGAAACTCTTCCCACACTGGGAGCAGTGGTAAGGTTTCTCTCCGGTGTGTATTCTCTGATGCTTCTTCAGGTCTCCTGCTTGATTGAAACTCTTCCCACACTGGGAGCAGTGGTATGGTTTCTCTCCGGTGTGTGTTCTCTGATGCGTCTCCAGGTGTCCTCCTGTACTGAAACTCTTATCACATTGGGAGCAGTGGTATGGTTTCTCTCCGGTGTGTATTCTCTGATGCTTCTTCAGGTCTCCTGCTTGATTGAAACTCTTCCCACACTGGGAGCAGTGGTATGGTTTCTCTCCGGTGTGTGTTCTCTGATGAATCTTCAGGTTTCCTCCTGTACTGAAACTCTTATCACATTGGGAGCAGTGGTATGGTTTCTCTCCGGTGTGTATTCTCTGATGCTTCTTCAGGTCTCCTGCTTGATTGAAACTCTTCCCACACTGGGAGCAGTGGTATGGTTTCTCTCCGGTGTGTATTCTCTGATGCTTCTTCAGGGCTCCTGCTTCACTAAAACTCTGTGGGCACAGAGTTGGGCAGCGGTAGGTCTTCTCTCCGGTGTAAGTCTGTGGGTGTGTTTTAAGGTGATTCTTCCGCCTCGAGCTCCTGTGTTGTTGATGGTTTCCTGGTGTGGTGGAGCTGGGCTCGCTGTCTGAACCTGGGTTGGAGCTCTGCTGGTCTGTAAGAATAGGAACATATACAGGGTTACATAGGCAAGTTTATTTGTATAGCACATTTTATACAACAAGGGCAATTCAAAGTGCTTTACATACAGCATTAGGATATTAAGAAAAAAATATATAGAGAGAAATTAAATATCAACATTTGTTTATCTATCTAAGTAAGTCTCTCAGAGAGATAAACCTCTGCACCTCCTACAAGCATCGTACCACCATACAGGATTACGGTCAGATTATCACGGGGAGTGGCTGCACATATGATGCAAAAGAGGTTGATTATCATTATCACAAAATAATAGTAATAAATATGCTAATATTTGAAAATTGATATACATTATATACTGCATCATAAATACACTTAATACACATTATATACTGTATCATAAATAAAATTGTATTTGTTCCATGTTGTTCCATGAAAATCAGTTGAGGATTACAGACATAATCAAATGTAGGCTACTGCAAGTACTTTGCAGCGATAGCTATAGCGAGACCTACTGTACAGTTTAGCATTCATAACTGTCTGTACATTGACATATAATATCCTATCACTACTGCGTATGTAACTGGGCTAAAACCTGTGATTGAAATAGCTTTATACGAAGTAGATTTAGAACATGTCAGGATACTGGGTGGTAGAACGCACTTATCTCGGAAAAGTCATGAAAGGAGGGTCCTGAAATTTGATCGACTTCAAAGGTAGAATTTATTTTTACTCACTAGGTTAAATGACCCCACCCATGGGAGCCCCCCCTCCCAAATTTCGTTGTTTGGTACCTGTACTATATCAATGACAATAAAGACCATTCATTCATTCATTCATAATGACCCCATCTGTGACTTCTAGTGTTAATGACTCCACCCATGGCTGTTCTAGTGTTAATGACAACACCCATGGCTGTTCTAGTGTTAATGACAACACCCATGGCTGTTCTAGTGTTAATGACAACACCCATGGCTGTTCTAGTGTTAATGACCCCATCCGTGACTTCTAGTGTTAATGACCCCACCCGTGGCTGTTCTAGTGTTAATGACCCCACCCATGGCTGTTCTAGTGTTAATGACCCCACCCATGGCTGTTCTAGTGTTAATGACCCCACCCATGGCTGTTCTAGTGTTATTGACCCCACCCATGGCTGTTCTAGTGTTAACGACCCCACCCATGGCTGTTCTAGTGTTAATGACCCCATCCATGGCTGTTCTAGTGTTAATGACCCAACCCATGGCTGTTCTAGTGTTAATGACCCAACCCATGGCTGTTCTAGTGTTAATGACCCCACCCGTGGCTGTTCTAGTGTTAATGACCCCACCCATGGCTGTTCTAGTGTTAATGACCCCACCCATGGCTGTTCGGGTGTTAATAATCTCGTTCAAAGCTCTGAATAATTTTGTGACAGTAGAGAGCAGTAGAGGGCAGTAGAGAGCAGTAGAGGGCAGTAGAGAGCAGTAGAGGGCAGCAGAGGGCAGTAGAGTGCAGTAGAGTGCAGTAGAGGGCAGTAGAGAGCAGCAGAGGGCAGTAGAGGGCGGTAGAGGGCGGTAGAGGGCAGTAGAGAGCAGTAGAGGGCGGTAGAGGGCAGTAGAGGGCAGTAGAGAGCAGTAGAGAGCAGTAGAGAGCAGTAGAGAGCAGTAGAGGGCAGTAGAGTGCAGTAGAGAGCAGTAGAGGGCAGTAGAGTGCAGTAGAGAGCAGTAGAGAGCAGCAGAGGGCAGTAGAGGGCGGTAGAGGGCGGTAGAGGGCAGTAGAGGGCAGTAGAGGGCAGTAGAGAGCAGTAGAGAGCAGTAGAGAGCAGTAGAGAGCAGTAGAGGGCAGTAGAGGGCAGTAGAGGGCAGTAGAGTGCAGTAGAGTGCAGTAGAGAGCAGTAGAGAACAGCAGGGGGCAGTAGAGAGCAGTAGAGAACAGCAGGGGGCAGTAGAGAGCAGTAGAGAGCAGTAGGGGGCAGTAGAGGGCAGTAGAGAGCAGTAGAGTGCAGTTGCTATTCCTAAAATGGATTTTCTATCATATTTCTCTCTTGTCTGTTTTTATTATGTTTTATTCCCCAATTGTGTAAACTGATTCACTTACTTTAGACAAATGTAGTAAGTCACTTTGGATAAAAGTGTTTACATGTGACTGTCCTGTAGTCCAGGACTGGGTTAGATTGGGGATAAAAGTGTTTACATGTGGCTGTCCTGTAGTCCAGGACTGGGTTAGATTGGGGAACTAGCCCTGATATATCAACCCCACACAGCGGGAGAGAGCAGGACTGTCAGACGATGCAGGTACTGACTGACTTACACTGCACTGGCAGCATTGGTTTTACAACAGTGCAATGACACTCACCAATAACAAAGACTTACCATCCATCTCACTGTCTTTCATCTCCACTCTTCCTCTGTCCTCTTGTCCTCCACTCTTCCTCTGTCCTCTTCCTCTTCCTCTGTCCCAATGTGGGCTTTTCAGGGCTGGAGAACCACGGCCAGATCTGGGGGACTCGGTGCATTCTGGTTCATACATGGTTACCATGGTTACATGAGCTGAAGAGGACCTGCGGCTGGAAACACTGGAGGCAGAAACAACGCAGGTCGATTAGACATGACAGACAAACAGTTCACTGAACTCCCATCTAGACTGACAGGACACGTCCTGCAAATGCAATAATAATATTACTGATTGCATTTGCTGTAATTTAAGGGTCTGGAAAGTAAACATTAAATGGTTCCAAATGTATTTTGTGTCCAGGAAAAATGTTGACACATAATAAACTATGAAAATAATCTTCTAGTTAGGCTCTACTTCCTGGTCAGACAGTTCTGAGGCTGTGTGGGCGTGGCCTTTGCACGCTTGACTGGCAGCTCCCTTCCAAGCCAGCTTGCTGCCTTATCATACATGACATTCATCTGTTAGATGTGCTTATAGTTCTGCCCTTTAACTACCAACTGTTTAATTACCTATTGTTTAATTACCTACTGTTTAGTTACCAACTGCCCTTTAACTACCTACTCTTTAATTACCTACTGTTTAATTACCAATTGCCCTTTCATGTTTTAGGGTTAGCAGCATGTGTTAGTGTTAGCAGCATGTGTTAGGGGTTAGCAGCATGTGTTAGGGGTTAGCAGCATGTGTTAGGGGTTAGCAGCACGTGTTAGCGTTAGCAGCATGTGTTAGCGTTAGCAGCATGTGTTAGCGTTAGCAGCACGTGTTAGCGTTAGCAGCATGTGTGACTTACTGATCAGTTGTAGCACAACGGTGTTGGTCTGGTCTTCTAATTCGCTGCTGTATTTTCACAATATCCGCCGTGTTTAGTTTCTTCCCACACTGGACGTAGCACTGGCGCATGTCCTCGTGACCACAACCATGTTTCCTTTGCTCAGAGGTTTGCCCTGCCGCTGTCCTTCTCTGCTGCTCCTGTAATCCAATCACTGAGCTGCTCTTGTGACCACCTGACTCAGGATGTGATTGGTCAGCTCTAGCGCGGCCTGTGGTTGGCCTTTGCTGAGAGGAATTCCTACCATAGCACTCTTCGATCTTGACCTCCTGACCTCCAGTCTTGACCTCTGAACTGCCGTTACTGTCACTATCCATGTCATTCGCTGCTTCAGAGAGGTGACACCCTGACGTATCTCTGCTGAGCATCTCATCTTTGGCCTTTTGGTTTTTGATAAAGTCCCGTAGTGTGTCGTACTCTTCTATAATGTTGGGAGAGTGATGGTTCCTACTGTGGGTGGGAGGTGGTGGTGGTGGTGGTGGCTGGAGCCTAATAAGATTGTCCTTCCGGTGGTTCTGTCCTTCTGCCTCTGCATCAGGGGACCCAAGGTGTGTCCTCTGGCTCTCTGACACTGAGTAAGCAGAAGCCTCCATCTCTCTGCCCAGATGGACAGTTAACAGTGCAGGGAATCCTACCAACACAGATGATCAAAATATTAAAACGGAGTGACGAAATTTAATCAAAACATTGAACATTTCTTTTTCCAGAATTGGAAAACAGTAGCCAAGCTACAGTTAGGTCCATTTGGACTCTTTGACAGAACTGTTGTCATTTTAGTTGTTTACCAAAACATATTCAAGTCATAGAATGAATATGGCCTTAAAGTGCAGACTGTCAAACACCCTCTTTAATTTGAGGGAATCCAGATCCAAGTTGGAGGAATGGTTTAGATGTTACAGCTCTTTAATACGTGGCACCCTCCTTTTCAAGGGACCAAAAGCAACTGGCCCAATGACGTGACGTGATGTCCAAACCCCTTTATGAAGTTAAAATAAGGAAAATATTTATAAAAAAACATTTATTTAATCTATTAATCTCTGTTTATTAAATGATATGAAAATGTTTTGAGGGTGTAGCATAGCCTAGTGTTACTGACATGCTGGACACCCTCACTGCCTTACAAAGGTCAAGAGCTATTAGACTCTTTACTCACAACATGTCATACCGGATAACTTGCATGGGGAAATGTTAGAAATGAAATAAAACCTAAAACCTCTCTAACCCTAACCCATATATTTAAATATAACAAACAATATGACGTCATAATAATATGATTGTTATGCTTTGAAGCAGTCTGTCCTAAACTGGCAGTCAGCCAATGTCATCCGGGATAACAAGCAGTCTGGAGCAATTTGATGACATGTTATCAGACAGGACGTTACACAATGATGACATGTTATCAGACAGGACGTTACACAATGATGACATGTTATCAGACAGGACGTTACACAATGACGACATGTTATCAGACAGGACGTTACACAATGACGACATGTTATCAGACAGGACGTTACACAATGATGACATGTTATCAGACAGGACGTTACACAATGATGACTAGGGTTGGGTATCGTTTGGGTTTTATCCGGTACCGGTACCTAACCGATACTTTAAAAACGGTACCGGTACCGAAACGGTACTTAATTCGGTACTTTGGATTTTTAAAAATGACATATATATATATATAATAATAACACGGTCGACAACATTAAACAGCTTTTCACTTTTTTATTGCTGAGGCACTGTTAGCTACTAGACACTGTTAGCTACTAGACACTGTTAGCTAGTAGATGTAGATTGAGGGTTAGCTACTAGACACAGAGACACTGTTAGCTACTAGACACAGAGACACTGTTAGCTACTAGACACAGAGACACTGTTAGCTACTAGTCACTGTTAGCTACTAGACACTGTTAGCTACTAGTCACTGTTAGCTACTAGACACTGTTAGCTACTAGACACAGAAACACTGTTAGCTACTAGACACTGTTAGCTACTAGACACTGTTAGCTACTAGACATTGTTAGCTACTAGACACTGTTAGCTACTAGACAAAGAGACACTGTTAGCTACTAGACACTGTTAGCTACTAGACACAGAGACACTGTTAGCTACTAGACACTGTTAGCTACTAGCAGGGTTCGAGTTATAAGCTGATCTCTGTGGGGGTCTCCAAAATAACAGTGCGAAATGTTCTCATGCACGCGCGAATCATGCCCACACAGCGATGGGACTTACAAGTTTTAATTAGCTATAGGCAGTAGCGGATTAAGGTGGTCAGTGGCCCTAGGCTACTCCTTTGTGTGAGGACCCCCCGCCCCCATACACAAGCCTCCCCCCTCCACAAAATATACAACTCACGAGCACCCTGCACACACACACCACTCATAATGCTTTACCATAAAACACTTAAACACTTTAATAACACAATAACACAACAGTGTTAATAATGCAAAGAATTAAAAAAAAGGTTCAGTGCATTCAGTTCTGTCTCTATTGCTCTCCTCTCCCGTTGTCTCTCTGTTACTGTCCTGTTGTCCGTCTCTCTGTTGCTCCCCTCAGCTCTAAATGACAGAAATGAATTAGCTAATTAGTTGGCATGTAAACATATAGTTAGGGTTGGGTACAGTTTGGGTTTTATTCGATACCGGTGACAAATCGATACTTTAAAAACGGTACCGGTACCGAAACATCATCCTCATCCTCATCCTCCTCCTCAAATACCAACATATCCTGACGCTACAGCTGCAGGCTACTCATTTCACCACATCAACAGCCCCACATGAAACAACAGCTATAAAAGCGATAGTCACACATGTATCTCGGCCAATAATTGTGTTATTTTTGCTATACAGAAGGAGCGAAAAATACATGTACACTAGGTTAGTAAAAAGTAAAAGCCACCTTACCTTTACGGAGACAAGATAGACCAAAGTGGTCTGTTTTCAGTAGGCTGCGGTCGCGGTCCTGGAACCCATGATGCTGACGTCCGAAGTCCTTTCTTTATCCAAGATTGGATGAACGGGAGAGGGTCAAAAAATGGCCTTTTTTTGGGCGGCATGGTAGCTACTGTATGTATATACTCCTGTATAGCTAATGAATGAATGTTTGCTTCTCAATAATAGGCTAGGTGCACGATCTCACTACTTCCTGAAAGGCAACTGGTATATGAACATATCCTGTCTCACTCTATTGGTTTAATTGATTAATCAGCTGTGCACTGTGTGTTCCAACGGTTTACCGCACAGCTGATTAATCAACCTTTTGCTGTTGCACAATATTCTACTGCGCCCCATGGTGTCTTGGTGGTGAAGTGCAGGCAGTCAAAGGCCTACTGTCATTCACAGGAGATTAATGGTGCGCGTAGCTCTTTTGGAAAACGTGTTTATTTTACAGTATTTATAATATAAATTAAATAATATTCATTACATTGACATTTTGATCAAATAATAGTTGTGGTAATGTATTATTAGCGACCCCCACAGATTTTTGATTTTACTGCCTTCATGGGAGCTCAGAGAGTCTCAGACCATCTCTATGGGAGCTCAGCTCCCATTGGCTCCCACATAACTCGAACCCTGGCTACTAGACACAGAGACACTGTTAGCTACTAGACACTGTTAGCTACTAGACACTGTTATGTTAGCTACTAGACACTGTTAGCTACTAGGGCTGCAACTAACGATTATTTTGGTAGTCGACTAATCTGTCGATTATTTTTCCGATTAGTCACGATTAGTCGTGTGGCCGCGGGCTCCAGTGCATGTTGTACCTCACCTTCTCAAGTCTGCACACCTGTGAATGTCACCCTGTTGTCCAGTCTCTCTGGCTTAATATACGTTCCCATTGCAAATTCAAATAATGACTCATGAAATATTTGAATTTGGACCTTCCAAAACATTTAATACATACAATAATCAATCTCTGTTTCAATGAAACAAAATAAATAATAAACAGATTTATGCTTCTGCATCACACCGACGCAGAGCGACGCACGACGCGTACCTTCCCCAGAATCTCAAAAAGGGGCTAGTGCTACGCAGAACAACGCAGACCGCACTGCACGTGATTGGTCCGCTTGGTAGCACGTGACTCTGACATGTTTCTGACTGCCTCGTCGGGCCTGAATGCGCAAGCGATGATAGAAATGTTGTTTACGTTTTCTGTAATTACTTGTTAATAAAGATTTGAAAAATTAAGATAACCGTCGCATTATCTTAGTTTAATATCATTTCATGTTTCATGTAATTACAACAAGCCTAAAAAATATATATATATATATATATATATATATATATTTTAATACGATTAGTCGACACTAAAATTCCACGTCGACGAGTTTTTATGATCGACGTCGTCGATTATGTCGACTAATCGTTGCAGCCCTATTAGCTACTAGACACTGTTAGCTACTAGACACAGACACTGTTAGCTACTAGACACTGTTAGCTACTAGACACTGTTAGCTACTAGACACTGTTAGCTACTAGACAAAGAGACACTGTTAGCTACTAGACACTATTAGCTACTAGACACTGTTAGCTACTAGACACTATTAGCTACTAGACACTGTTAGCTACTAGACACTATTAGCTACTAGACACTGTTAGCTACTAGACACTGTTAGCTACTAGACACTGTTAGCTACTAGACAAAGAGACACTGTTAGCTACTAGACACTGTTAGCTACTAGACACAGAGACACTGTTAGCTACTAGACAAAGAGACACTGTTAGCTACTAGACACTGTTAGCTACTAGACACTAGGGCTGCACGATTAATCGATTTTAAATCGAAATCGCGATTTGAAATGATGCGATTAGCTAATCGCAAAGCCTGCGATTTGCCTGCGATTTTTTTTTTTTTTTTTACTATTTAGCAGACGCTTTTAATCCAAAGCGATTTACAATTACAAATTACAGGGACATTCCCCCTGGAGTAACTGAGGGCTAAGTGCCTTACTCAAGGGCACACTAGTAGTGGTGTGCAGGGGCGTGTCCAGGGGGGGGCCAGGGGTGGCCCGTGCCACCCCTGAAATCTGATTGGCCACCCTAGGTGCCACCCTGATTGATTGGCCATCTGCCTAGTCACTCAGAGCAGAGGCCACTTCGCGCCACGAGACGAACTTTTCGAACAGAACACATTTTTGATCAGCGGTGAGGTGTGCTGGTCTTGGCGCTCCTGAAGAAATGTGAGTACCATTAATAACGTTAGACTTTTGCATAGCTACATATAGGCTACGGTGTTGTGCTAGTGGTTAAAACGTTTTGCTTCACTTGGAATCAGAGTTTAGGATAAAATTCGCTTTGCTCTGCGTTGTTTGGAGCTGTGAGAACGCACATTCGAAGTCACTCCCGGAGCAAACAACCAACACATGGTCCGGCGCTTGAAAAGGGTGGTTTCACTCTGATTAGAAACGACGCATCGAGGCTGTCCATAGGAAAACAACAGCGCATGCGTGTTGATCTGGATAAGAGCGGGACAAACGGGCAGTTTTCTATTTTCCTGACCAATCAACTACCACGTATGTTGCTTCAATTGCCTATGTTACTTTGTTTACATAAAGGGCTGTGAGAACGCAAATCAGAAATAATTTATGCAACAATGTTGCAAACTCATCCGCTTGCTCTGGGTCATGATTCAGATTTTCATGTAAGAACATGACCTTAGTAGCCCAATTAAAGTATACAATGGGGAGTGGAGACAGAAATGGTAATAAAAAGCACAAAATGGTGTGTACAAATTCACCAGAATGCAGGGAATTAAGTGTTAAATTCTCAAAATTGTGCCACCCATGCATAACAAGGTGCCCCACCTGGGCCACCCCAGTGAAAAAGGTCTGGACACGCCACTGGTGGTGTGGTTTCAGGCGGGATTTGAACTCACACAACCTTCCGATCACAAGTCCAACTCACTAGACCACCACTACCCGTATCGGATACGTCATACAGCGCGTCGGATTCAACGTCAATGAACATCAACATCAATGAACGTCAAAAATGAACGTCAACAATGAACGTGAACGTCAATGAAAATAGGTGATAGATAGATTCATCCAATCACCTGCCAAGTATTTTTTGAAAGTACCTGCCCTTTTCCAAACAGCTTCCAATTAAGCTTTCCTAGATGGTTGTGTGAAACAAACTACCTGAGTCAGGTTAGTAATGCTCCATCACATGTTTTAATCTGAAGCTTGATTTTAAAGCAACCCAACTTTAAAGCAACCCAATGTAAGTTTAGTTCTTTCACTCGTAGCTCGGGCTGTGGGGGTGCTAGAGGAGGGAGCCTCTAAGTCCCCTGAAGACGTACAAACAAACTGCACGTTGATACGACCTTCCTAGCCGGAGATATGGCCACACTTTACAAAAACTTCCTTCCTTTTTTTTTTTTTTTTTTTTTTTTGCTATTTAAAAAAAAAAAACGCAAATTAATCGCAATCGCGATATCTGTCCAAATAATCGCAATTCGATTTTTTCCCCAAATCGTGCAGCCCTACTAGACACTGTTAGCTACTAGACAAAGAGACACTGTTAGCTACTAGACACTGTTAGCTTACTAGACACAGAGACACTGTTAGCTACTAGACACTGTTAGCTACTAGACAGAGACACTGTTAGCTACTAGACACTGTTAGCTACTAGACACAGAGACACTGTTAGCTACTAGACACTGTTAGCTACTAGACACAGAGACACTGTTAGCTACTAGACACTGTTAGCTACTAGACACAGAGACACTGTTAGCTACTAGACACTGTTAGCTACTAGACACTGTTAGCTACTAGACACTGTTAGCTACTAGACACAGAGACACTGTTAGCTACTAGACACTGTTAGCTACTAGACACAGAGACACTGTTAGCTACTAGACACTGTTAGCTACTAGACACAGAGACACTGTTAGCTACTAGACAGTAGACACTGTTAGCTACTAGACACAGAGACACTGTTAGCTACTAGACACTGTTAGCTACTAGACACAGAGACACTGTTAGCTACTAGACACTGTTAGCTACTAGACACAGAGACACTGTTAGCTACTAGACACTATTAGCTACTAGACACAGAGACACTGTTAGCTACTAGACACTGTTAGCTACTAGACACTCTTAGCTACTAGACACTGTTAGCTACTAGACACTGTTAGCTACTAGACACTGTTAGCTACTAGACAAAGAGACACTGTTAGCTACTAGACACTCTTAGCTACTAGACACTGTTAGCTACTAGACACTGTTAGCTACTAGACAAAGAGACACTGTTAGCTACTAGACACTCTTAGCTACTAGACACTGTTAGCTACTAGACACTGTTAGCTACTAGACAAAGAGACACTGTTAGCTACTAGACACTGTTAGCTACTAGACACTGTTAGCTACTAGACAAAGAGACACTGTTAGCTACTAGACACTGTTAGCTACTAGACACTGTTAGCTACTAGACACTGTTAGCTACTAGACACTGTTAGCTACTAGACACAGAGACACTGTTAGCTACTAGACAAAGAGACACTGTTAGCTACTAGACACTGTTAGCTACTAGACACTGTTAGCTACTAGACACTGTTAGCTACTAGACACTCTTAGCTACTAGACAAAGAGACACTGTTAGCTACTAGACACTGTTAGCTACTAGACAAAGAGACACTGTTAGCTACTAGACACTAGGGCTGGGTATCGCCACTGATTTCCCAAAACGATTCGATTCCGATTCACAGCTCCCGATTCGATTCGATTCACGACTCGACTCGATTCGATTCGATTCCGATTCGATTTAGTTACAATATCAATTTTCCTTGAATATGAAGAGATTCTCAGAACTAATGCTATAAATGGTTCAAGGAACCCTATAACATGTAGCATTGTTAAACATATCAATGTTTACATTAAGAATTGACTCCAAAGCAGTTACATGAATGTACTTCTTATTGGAACATAAATGAACATCATTGACCAACATTTTGCTAAATCAGACACGACAAAAAGTGCTTTTTAACGTGCTTTACTGCAGCCAGTGTAAATAAAGGGGCTACAAACATAGCCTATCGGTAAACAAGACATCACATATCCCTCAGGACTGTCTCAAATAGCTTATTTGCATATTCTTAATGTAAATACTAAAAAAGACTTGACCAAGAATCGATCCTTGATCCATCCTTTGTTATGTCTAAAAAAACTGATTTAACCCCATCAGTTACACACTGCGTTCTGTCTGTTAAATAATATTCAATACAGCTAAATGAAGCCTGGTCCAGATAACCTCTGAATAAGTAGGTAATGGTAATAATGAATAATGACCCACCCCGAATACACAATTAACACCATAGAGCAATGTACAATAAATACATTATAATAGTAGTCAAGTTCATGAACTTACTATCCAACTCACTGTCTGTCTCCGGTAAATTCTCTCCTCCCTCCTCTTCTTTCATCATCACATCTTTCTCCTCCACTTCCTCTTCTTCTTTCACCATCAGAGTGTTTTCCTCACCTTCCTCCTCTTCTTTCACCATCATTTCTTCTTCTTCCTCTTTCACTACCACATTAAGATCCAGTGTTTGACTGCATTCCTCCAGCTTCACTGCCACCATGTCTGGACCCTGCTGTGAACCCAGGTACTCTGTGGACTTGGCTTCAGACATGGTAGCTGGGCTGTGAGATGGATCTGTGTAATGTAAACAAAGGAAGAGGCACACATAGTGGAGAGTTAATTTCACAAATATTCAGATTCCCAAACACCTAACAAAGAACATGCACTACTACGAATTGTTATTGTAAAACGTCTTTCATATTGGCTGGCCTGCGGCATGATTCTCTACCCCTCTGGTCTAAGAATGTTTTACGCATTAAGGTTTCCAGATTAAGCGTGAGCGTTAGCGTGTTAACATTGACAGCCCTATACATAACACATCCTTGGTTTTTCCAGCATTAAGTACCAATTTTTAAATGCTTTTTATAAGACAATGAATGCAGACTGTAGCTCAGAGAGCCTGGTCAATTGTGGGGGCAATAGCATTTGTGACACCAGCTGGTGTTCTGAATAACCAGTAGCCGAGGTCATTGTTCTCTTTTTTACATATTCTGAAAAGACAGATTGTAAGCTTTCAAATGTCATACATTGAAATCGGAAAAAAGTCGATATGCGTATTTAAATGTTGGTACACCTCAAACGGAGAATGGGACAGCCTCGCTCTGAATCAAAACACGCAAAACAGCTGCTAACAGCTAGCAGCTAAGAAGGCACATCGCTACGAACATCTAACTGCATGTTTATAACATCACAACATGCTGATAGAACATCAACATGCTAAAAACACATAACTACATATAATTAGATGATCACACAGTCCTTGCTTTTGAACATGTCTTAAAACGAAAGTTTGTTTACAAGCCATGCAGACGACACAGTGAATCTAATTCAAAAATTATAAGTATTTAGTGATCCTAAAACTGTTTGTTATATCGAGTGGGTACTTCAAAACTTCAAGTTGCGTATCATGAAAAAAAATGAAAACCAGATTTTCTTCACAAAATAAAACGTTTCACTTTCATTTTCGAGGCTTTGTCATTTGCAGGTTGTTGCTACGCACACCAATCGCCGTCACATATACAACAATGGCATGTACAGTTGAAGTTGGAAGTTCACATACACTTAGGTTGAAGTCATTAAAACTCATTTCTTAAACACTCCACAGATAAAAAAATAAAAAAAATAAAAGAAAGACAGATTTCATGTTAACAAAATATAGTTTTGGCAAGTCGGTTAGGACATATACTTTGTGCATGACAGTTGTAATGTTTCCTAACAATTATTTAAAAACAGATTATAAATAGGTTTACATACACTAAGTTGACTGAGCCTTTAAACAGCTTGGGAAAAAAAAGAAAATGGCTTTAGAAGCTTCTGATGAATATAAAAAAAGAAAAATCCTGACCAAGAATTGATCCTTGTGGGACATCCTTAGTTATGCCCAAAAAACTTGATTTAACACCATCGGTTACGACACACTGCGTTCTGTCTGTTAAACAATATTCAATACAGCTACATGAACCTGATCCAGATAACCTCTGAACAAGTAGGTGATGGTAATAATAAATAAGGACCCATCCCTAATACACAATTAACACCATAGAGCAATAATGTTCAATAAATACAATTATAATATTAGCCAAGTTCATGAACTTACCATCCAACTCACTGTCTGTCTCCGGTAAATCCTCTCCTCCCTCTTCTTCTTTCACCATCACATCTTTCTCTTCCACTTCCACTTCCTCTTCTTCTTCCATTTCTTCTTTCACCACCACCACCATTGTTGTTTTTTCATCCACTTCCTCTCTTCCTTCCTCCTCTTCTTTCACCATAATTTCTTCTTCTTCCTCTTTCACTATCACATTATGTTCCAGTGTTTCACTGCAGTCCTCCAACTTCACTGCCACCATCTCTGGACCCTGCCGTGAACCCAGGGACTCTGTGGACTTGGCTTCAGACATGGTAGCTGGGCTGCGAGGTGGATCTGTGTAATGTAAACAAAGGAAGAGCCACACATAGTGGAGAGTTAATTTCACAACCATTCAGATTAACAAACACCTAACAACAGATAGGATATATGCACTACTATGAATTATTATTGTAAAGCTTCTTTCACATTGGCTGGTCTGCGTCCTGATTCTCTACCCCTCTGGCTGAATGGTGCACTCTACACTCCCCCTCATGGACTTAAATGGAATAGACTGGTCTAAGCAACATGGTGGAGTCTCATGCTTGCAGGGGGTTCATGAACAAGTGCACCATTCCGGCAGAGGGTAGATAATCAGACCCAATATGTGAGACTGAGCAGGTGAAGGCGGTGTTTATTCAGTAGCAGTCGCGCTACCCGGTCACAGCTTTTCACTGTGCTGGCACTAGGGCTGTTACGATTATTCGACGTCGTCGACGTCATCGACTACGTCAATACGTCGGTTAGCGTAATATGCGTCGGTTAGTCGCAAATAAACAAAATGTCGTTTTTTTTTTTTTTTTTTAAACCTTTATTTTACCAGGCGAGACAATTAAGTGTATGAGTGAAAAATGGATAGCTACTAGCTAATGTTACACAAGCAATGTAGCTCACCACAGTTCGTATGTCTTGTCTTCTGGTGTTAGTAACGTTAGCTATGTAGCTGGCTAGCTACGGTAGCCTATTGTCATTGTGGTGCGAGCACCTACTGTACGTTATCTAGCTCGTAGCTCGCATGCTACGTTAGCATCAATTTAGCTAATCATAACATAGCAGCGAGAGTAACGTTAGCTAGCTATGTGTTGTGGTGATGGACAGACTTCTAAATGGCCATGTTGGCATTCAAGTTGGCTAAACATAGCAGTGAGGTGGAGACAAATACGTTTTTATTTTTTTTTATTTTTTACAGTACAAAAATTATCGTTAGACTTATCGATAAATTAGTCGATAGACTAATCGAATAATCGATAAAATAATCGCTAGATTAATCGTTAGAAAAATAGTCGTTTGGGACAGCACTAGCTGGCACCCTGCTGGTGGAACGAGCTGCCCACTTCTGTCAGGACTGCAGAGTCACTCCCTATCTTCCACCGTAGACTGAAGACTCTGAATCTCTTCTGGCTACACCTTAACTGAGATCTCTACATCCCCTCTACCTCCCTGTACAGTTTCTCTACTGTAAATAATAATAAAATAAATAAATAAATAAATCCTTCTTCTAGCATTATAACTTAGATTACATAGATTAGGCTACTTTTTCTTGCTATGACTGATGGATAGATGATTCACTAACTACAAACATTTAAATGTAAATGCTTCATATGCATTGCACTTGCATGCCCTGGCTGGGTAGGTGGCACACAGGTGGCATTAGTTTATGGATCGTCTGTATAAAAGGGTATGAGGCTCCGGGCCTACGGTGTAGATGTTACGCAGAAGTATAAATTGGGCTGAGCGGACCTAACCACTGTACGTATGTGGGGTCCAGGGGTCTCGGGCTAGTGACCGCCTGATGTATAAACATAAAAGCTACATTTGATAAGTAAGTAAGCTAGCTAAGTAAGTAAGCCAGCTAGCTATGATTGGAAACAACGTAGCATCCAGTTATGGAATTATATGCATCACTACTTTGGCTGATGTGATGTGGGTTAACTAGCCAACTCCGCAACATTAGCAGTTATAATTACGTGTGAAATTAGCATGCTAGCAGGTGTTTTAATATAAAATGGCCATGCCAACATGAAGCTATAGCTGACTAGTGAGCCTGCATCAACCTTTCTACTGTTCAAGTGCAAGACCTTATAGACCACCGTTTCTCAACGGGGGCGGTACCGCCCCCCAGGGGGCGTTCAGACAACATCGGGGGGCGCTGGAGCAAATATTTTAAAAAGGGGGGCGTTGAGGTGTTCTTGGGGGGCGGTCACGCATAAAGTATTTTTCTCATGAAAAACAGCTGTCAGCAGTGTTATTCCGGGTACGTTCGTAAATGCACGAACGGTCAGTTCGCTCGGACAAACCGTCTTTTCAAAGGTAGTATGGGTAGATCGCATGGCATTGTACAAAACCCAAAAGGAGAAAAAAAAAATTAAAGTTTGCCTATCATCCATCCTCACTATGGCTTTTGCCACTTGATTGACATACAGGTAAGCCAGTCTGCGATCTGATCTTTTCACCTAACACACGGTTCACCACGCATGCGCAGTCAACAGCGCCAACTACAAAATACTAAATACCGGCGAGACTAATTAACTAGTTAGCCTTCCAATTTCTACTATTTACTATATAATACTAAAGAAAGGGTATACAAATGAGTGGGAAAGCTGGACCAAGTAAGAAACCAATAACGTACAACTTCCATCCAGAATGGGAGGAGGACTTTTTTACACGATGTGATATTGGAAGTGCGTCTGTCTGATCTGCAAATGTACGACTATGAAGGCTGTTTCGAAGAAGGGAAATGTGGCAAAAGAGCGAAAACGTACGGCTGTAACGATAGCTTCTTATCGCGTCAGTCACGTTCTTGTTAAAAACAAAGACGGCGAAATTGTGAAAAAAGCGTTTCTCGAGGCTGCAGATTGCCTTTTCGATGACAGATCCACAGTGGCTGATGACACCTTGCAGCCTGCCTACACCTTGCAACCAGCTCCTACAGCCCTGACTACTAGAAACTAGCTGCCTCCTCCCAGTGCCAGGTCTCCCACTAAGGTAGAGAAATGCATTTATTTCCTCCTTTCAAACTAGGGAACTACCTGTTTTGTATCTGGTTTACTTTTCTGTTTGTTGGATCAGTAGTTGGCTATGGTACTGCAGACTGGCTGTCAGTGTGTGAGTGAGAGAAAGTGACTGTGTGTGTGTGTGTGTAAGAGAGAGAGAGAGAGAGAGAGAGAGAGAGAGAGAGAGAGAGAGAGAGAGAGAGAGAGAGAGAGAGAGAGAGAGAGAGAGAGAGAGAGAGAGAGAGAGAGAGAGAGAGAGAGAGAGAGAGAGAGAGAGAGAGAGAGGGGGGGAGAGAGAGAGGGAGGGTTTGTGCTATGGCTCCCTATGCAGACTGGCAAATGTGTGTGTGTGTGTGTGTGTGTATGTGTGTCTGTGTCTGTGTCTGTGTCTGTGTCTGTGTCTGTGTGTGTGTGTGTGTGTGTGTGTGTGTGTGTGTGAGTGAGAATAGCAAAGAGGGAGGGTTTGTGATGGTCTTCTCCTGTGTGGCTGTGTGACAGAGAGAGAGAAAGTGTATTGTACTATGCAGGCTGGGAACTGTGTGTGTGTGTGTGTGTGTGTGTGTGTGTGTGTGTGTGTGTGTGTGTGTGTGTGTGTGTGTGTGTGTGTGTGTTTGTAGTACGTGCGTGTACGTTTGCGATGTTTAAACTAGACTGGTAGATCTTGGCAGACTGGCTACTTGAAAAGTAGATCTTGGTTCAAAAAAGTGTGGGCACCCCTGCCTAATACCATACCACCATACATCACAGCAGGAACAACCTATCTCAAAAAAGCGATCGTATTGTAATAAACCAGTCCGGAAAGTTATCTGTCGCTTACCAATAATCGAACCTAGAGAAATCAGCTACGAATGTCCCCTCCCCTCGCAGGTTCATTACAGTATATTGCATAAATGTATTACTGTTAAGTGTTGTTGTGGATGTTATCCCTAGTGCCATTCTGAGGTTAGCATTGCGATGTGTTCGTCTTAACGTTTACAAACTAAAATATACAATCGCTTTTTTGTGATCTGTTGCTCCTCTGATGTCCTGGAAACGAACACATAAGCACTCCGAACAGCTGTCAGCGTCTTTTGTTGCTATAGGAAACCACTACTCTGCTTGCGATTGATCAGCTGTCAGCAGTTGTTGTGAAGGCCCACAGTTTTAGTGCCAGTTTTAGTTTCCCCAAACCAGCCCTATTTTGCCCCAGTTATTTCTTTATTATTTTCTATACAATTCATATACGTTTGTGAAGTGTATGTATTATTATTGTACTGTTTATGTATATGTTGATGACGTAGTATATCCGGGGTGTGTCTGTGACCCGGATGTTACGTTCGGTGGTGCCTATATAAGAGACGGAAGTAGTCCGCGAGTCAGAGTGTGTGTTATGAGAAGCAGAACGACAGAGAAGCAGAACGAGAGAAGCAACGAAGCCGAACTAAGATGGCGGATTCAGCAGCGCGCACACCGTGCAGCAACTGAAGACGCCAGGAAAAGCGATTATTGAGTGAACCACTGTAGCCTGTTAGTTGTGTTCCCGTTGGACCGCCTTGCCAGCGGCCGGCTGTTCAACGTTGGACCAAGCGGGACGCCAGCTGGACATTAATCGTCGCCTCCACGAGCGAACACAGACTCCAGCGGAGCTTCGACGCGGACCACTTCATCGACGCACATGCCATTCCACCAGGCCTCAACGCGCACCACGCCACTGGACTATAAGCCTGTTCAGGCCAGAGACTATCAGTGAGTGATTGAGAGTGTGTGTGGCCGGCCGGGAGGGAATGTATTTGGGGATGGATACATCATTTGTGTAATAAATGTGTTGTTCATATGTAATACCGTGTGTTAGTTGTTTGTAGCTCCAATGCTAATGCTAGTTCCCTTGCTAATGCTAACGACATTAACTGCTAGTCTAACGGTTTGCTGGCGCCCCCTGCCTGTATCCTCCTATACTGCCTATTTAGCTCCATTAGTTAGATAACCAGCCCCTTCCTAAATTATACAGTCCTTTTCAGCTACTCCCTGGTTACAATTGGTCCTTCGAGCCGGATAGGTAGTGTAGTGATAGCATGGCTGAGCGCAGCCAACCAGACCAGACAGTTACCCCCCCTTCTCCGCCCCCTGAGCCAGAGCCACGACCACAGAGAGTCCCGCGGTTGCCTCCGAGGTTACAGGAGTATGAGCTTGAGCTCGAAAGCTCACAGAGTGGTAGCGAGGAGCGCACTCCACGGGATACAGTGGTCGGAGAGGCCGAGGTGTCCGCCGGCGAGAGGGTGGCTAGCACTGAGACAGCCCTCAAAGAGCACCAGCCTGAGGATGAGATGGCAGAACCGCAGGGTTTTGCCGTGGAAACGGAAGAACAGGAAGGAGAGGCCCGGTCCGACAGCGCCTGCGGGCGGAAGAGGGAGGGCCTCAGCCTTAACGATCTGCCTCCCAGTACGGCGCGCTCGAGACCTAGCTCCTGCCGCTCAGTGGCTTCCTACCGGTCCAGGGCTTCCGTGGGCAGTTCTGCCTCTGGGGCGGATAGCCTGCACTCCAGAGGGAGTAGTGCCGCGCTGTCCGAATGTATGCGCCAACAGGCCGAGATGGCGTTAGAGCGGGAGCGCCAACAGGCCGAGACGGCGTTAGAGCGGGAACGACTCCAGTTCGAGCGTGAACGCCTCCAGCGCCAGGAGGCGCTAGAACGTGAATGCCTCCAGCGCCAGGAGGCGCTAGAACGGGAACGCTTCCAGATGGAGCGCGACCGCCTCCAGACGGAGAGGCAGATGAACGGAGCGGAACGTGCGGCGGAGAGACAACGCCAGGAGGCGTTAGAGAGGGAACGCATCCAGTACGAGCGCGAGCGCCTCCAGATGGAGGGGGCGGAACGCGCGGCGGAGAGGCAGATGGCGAGAGAGCAACTGCACGCAGAGAAGATGGAGGAAATGATGCAGACCATGCGCGACGTGTGCATCAGCAGAACTCCGTCGGCCTGTAGCTCCAGAGCATCATCCGCACGGCCCTCTCGAGTGCCATCTCCTGAACCCCCCGCCGATGGCTCCATGACCCCCGCCATGGCTGTCCAACTACAGGCCCAGCTGACCACCTGGAAGGAAGAGGACCAGGGACCCGACCGCTACGCGGCCCAGAGGGAGCCAGCGTCGCTGCCCGGGAGGGGAGCCATCCCCCAAGAGCGTAGCACACCCCTAGGTCCTCCAGTGCACCAAAATGCATGCAGGCCGGACACCCAGACCGTCACTCCAGCACCGATGATCCACTACAGGATGTTCCCCCAGGTGGAGGGACCCAAGTTCCCCTTCTTCAAGTGATCCACTACAGGATGTTCCCCCAGGTGGAGGGACCCAAGTTCCCCTTCTTCAAGGACGAGGACAGGAGCCAGTATGTGGAGCTACGCATCTGCCTAGACACGCTCTTGGACAACTCCTGCTCAGAGTCCTACAAATATGCGATTCTCCTTCAGCATGTGAGGAACCCCAGAGCCCACAACATGGTACTGGCCCATGCCTCCGCACCGACACCTTACACCAGAGCGCTCGCTGACTTGGATGCCCGCTACGGTCGTCCCTGGAACCACGCCCTTGCTGAACTGCAAGCCCTCGAACAGCAGGCCCCCATCAAGGATGACCGGGCGCTGGATGACTTCGCGCTCCGCGTGCACACCTTGGTTGGGATGCTGAAGACGCAGGGCCCAGCTGGCGCCAGCGAGATCAACAGCACCTCCAACGTAGAGCGGCTGCTCCGCAAGATCCCACGCTTCCGGCAGGAGAGGTTCCGGCGACAGCAGCGCGTTCGTAACCCCGAGAAGTTGGGTCTGAGCATGGCTGCCTTCGCGGAGTTCCTACTGGAGGAAGTGCATGACACCAACGTAGACGCCATGGGTTACGCTGAGCCGAAGAAGGAGAGGGAGAAGGGAGACCGCTGGGACGGGCCGAGCTCGAACAGAGGACGCCCAGTAGGAGTGCTGCACACGGAGGAGGAGCCTCGGAGAGAGAGGACCACCCGACCTGAGGGAAAGGATTCCTCTCAACCCCCTCCAAAGGGACGGAGAGGTCCACCGCCATGTCCGTACTGCCCCAGCGAGCACTGGTTCAATGAGTGCAGTGACTTCAACAACCTGAGTACCGAGGCCAAGCAGAGGTGGCTCGAGGAGCACAAGAGGTGCTGGAACTGTGGGCGCGACCATCTGGCGAAGAACTGCACCTTGAAGAGGAAGTGCAACCGCTGTGAGGAGGTCCACCTCCACATCCTACACGAGGTCTCCCTCGCCAGGTCCACGGAGGGCAACAGAAGCCCTAGGTCCGGTCGCGCACCGGAAGAGGAAACCCCTGTCTACTACCTAGACTCGCCACAGAGCAGCGGCTCCAAGGTTCTACTGAAGGTGGTGAAGGTCCGACTTCACCACAACAACGCTGTGTACGACACGTACGCCGTTCTAGACGACGGGTCGGAACGGACCATCCTTCTCCAGGGGGCAGTGCGCCAGTTGGGGCTCCAAGGGACTGCGGAGAAGCTGACTCTGCGCACGATACGTCGCGACCTTAAAGAGGTCACCGGGGCGAGAATCAACTTCTCTATCTCCCCGGCGGGGCGGCCGTCGGATAGACATCGGCTTCAGAATGTCTTCACCGCCGACCAGCTAGCGCTCTCCCGCTACGACTACCCCCTGGAGAGGTTACGCGCAAGATATCCCCACCTACGGGGAGTCGACCTACATCCGATAGAAGGAGCGGAGCCAACCCTTCTCATCGGCTCGGACAACGCTGAACTGATCGTGTCGCTCCGTCCTCCGCTGAGAGGACCACGAGGCTGCCCGATGGCTGTTAAGACTGCGCTTGGGTGGGCCCTCCAAGGCGCTACCGAGTGGAGAGAGAGGGACGGGAGAGCTACGTCATCCCTCCATGTCCGAACCGAAGAAGCAAACCAACCAACCGGACCGCCTGGAGTGGAATCTATTGCTGCCAGTGCACCCGGAACAGTTAGTACCACAAATGGTTCACCACAGGATGACCAACCGAGGAAGAAGTCTCTGTGGACAGAGCATAAGTCTCTGGATGGGAAGCCTTACTACTACAACTCCCAGACTAAGGAGTCCCGGTGGTGGCGCTACCGTGCCATGGCGGCAACAGCTGTTGCCGAGGAACACCTGCAGGTGGCCATGCACCCTCACGTGGCCGAGGTCAGCATTGACGCACCCGTCAACTCCGTCGAGTACACGTCAGCCATGGAAGTCTCAGCCCGTATGGTAGACGCCTCCAAGGAGGAAAGGCCGGAGTTGGCGAAGAGAACGTACAAGTGGAACCCAAAAGAGGAGGCCAAGCAGGCCTTCCAAGAGCTTCTGAAGGAGAAGGGTGTTTCATCCAACGAGTCATGGGAGCAAGCCATGAGAATGATCATCAACGACCCACTCTACAGCGCCCTGCCCAAGCTGAGTGAGAAGAAGCAAGCGTTTAAGGCCTACAAGGCTAAGAAGGAGAAGGAACAAGCCAAGCAGCTCAGGAAGAGGAACTGTGAGGCGCTGACGAGCATTCTGGACAACATGGCCAACGTCACCCACTGCACCACCTGGTCCGAGGCCCAGCAGTACCTGCTGGACAACCCCACCTTCGTTGAGTACGAGGCGCTGGAGAACATGGACAAGGAAGACGCTCTGATCTGCTTCGAGGAGCACATCCGCGCCCTGGAGAAGGAGGAGAAGCAGAAGATTCTGCTGAGGGAGAGAGACAAGATGTCCGAAGGTGCCGTGGTACTGGTGATGGACCAGTCCCTTCCGCGCGCCGCCTGGCAGACAGGCAGAGTGGTCGACACTATCACCTCCTACTTCACGCTGCTAGAGCAGCCTAGCCAGTGTGCCTTCTTGGTTAACTGAAACCGAGGGTTTCATGGGGCGGCTGTTGTGAAGGCCCACAGTTTTAGTGCCAGTTTTAGTTTCCCCAAACCAGCCCTATTTTGCCCCAGTTATTTCTTTATTATTTTCTATACAATTCATATACGTTTGTGAAGTGTATGTATTATTATTGTACTGTTTATGTATATGTTGATGACGTAGTATATCCGGGGTGTGTCTGTGACCCGGATGTTACGTTCGGTGGTGCCTATATAAGAGACGGAAGTAGTCCGCGAGTCAGAGTGTGTGTTATGAGAAGCAGAACGACAGAGAAGCAGAACGAGAGAAGCAACGAAGCCGAACTAAGATGGCGGATTCAGCAGCGCGCACACCGTGCAGCAACTGAAGACGCCAGGAAAAGCGATTATTGAGTGAACCACTGTAGCCTGTTAGTTGTGTTCCCGTTGGACCGCCTTGCCAGCGGCCGGCTGTTCAACGTTGGACCAAGCGGGACGCCAGCTGGACATTAATCGTCGCCTCCACGAGCGAACACAGACTCCAGCGGAGCTTCGACGCGGACCACTTCATCGACGCACATGCCATTCCACCAGGCCTCAACGCGCACCACGCCACTGGACTATAAGCCTGTTCAGGCCAGAGACTATCAGTGAGTGATTGAGAGTGTGTGTGGCCGGCCGGGAGGGAATGTATTTGGGGATGGATACATCATTTGTGTAATAAATGTGTTGTTCATATGTAATACCGTGTGTTAGTTGTTTGTAGCTCCAATGCTAATGCTAGTTCCCTTGCTAATGCTAACGACATTAACTGCTAGTCTAACGGTTTGCTGGCGCCCCCTGCCTGTATCCTCCTATACTGCCTATTTAGCTCCATTAGTTAGATAACCAGCCCCTTCCTAAATTATACAGTCCTTTTCAGCTACTCCCTGGTTACAGCAGTGTTATTACGGGTACGTTCGTAAATGCACGAACGGTCAGTTCGCTCGGGCAAACCGTGTTTTCAGTCAGAGCACCCATCTCTGAGCGCTCCCAGAGCGCAGAGCTCTGAACTTTGGAACTTTGTTATGTTTTGATATGAGAAATTCGAACTAAGTGGTCAGTTTATGAAAATAATACCATAGAATACTAAATAAAATATTTAAATAATAGCCCCCTAGCGTTTGCCGCCATATTGTGACACCACCCCCCCCCCCCAAAGTCCAATCAAAAATGAATAAATATTAGCATCATAAAACAGCAATTTGGCGAAATGCAACACTAGCACACTTAAAAAACAAACAATGTTAGTTGTAATGTACAGTTTTGTAGCCTACTGTTTGTTCTGCACCGGACATGTGTGAAATCGCTGCTGTGTTATTGTTCTTCTGTGATATAACACAGAATATTAGTCAACATTAATATTCAGGGAAGAAAATAAGCCTACTTTTTTTGATGGGGGGCGGTAAGAGACCTGGATAATGGACAGGGGGGCGCTGGCCCCAAAAAGGTTGAGAACCACTGTTATAGACCTTAAATAAGCTACTTCAACACCTCCATATAGACCTTAAATAACCTACTTCAACACCTCCATATAGACCTTAAATAACCTACTTCAACACCTCCATATATTATAGACCTTAAATAAGCTACTTCAACACCGCCATATAGACCTTAAATAACCTACTTCAACACCTCCATATTATAGACCTTAAATAAGCTACTTCAACACCTCCATATAGACCTTAAATAACCTACTTCAACACCTCCATATAGACCTTAAATAACCTACTTCAACACCTCCATATAGAGGACTTGTGTTCAGACATGGTAGCTGGGCTGTGAGGTGGATCTGTGTAGTAAACAAAGGTAGAGGCACAAATAGTGGAGAGTTAATTAACATTATAAAAACCTCACAGATAGGATATGCATTACTACACTGAACACAAATATAAACGCTTTTGATTTTACTCCAATTTCTTTGTTGAAATCAAAGATCTAACACTTTTTCTATGTACACAAAAAGCCTTTTTCTCTGAGATTTTGTTCACAAGTTTGTTTAAATCTATGTTAGTTAGCACTTCTCCTTTGCAGAGAGAATCCATCCACCTGACATGTGAGACATAAGACGCTGATTAGACAGCATGATTAATGCACAGGTGTCCCATCGCCTGGTCACAATAAAAGGCCACTCTGTAGTGGTATGCTGGGGGGGGGGGGGGGGCAGCATGGAGGAGGGTGGCCAGTGCAGTCCTGTCCACAGTGGTATGCTGGGGGGGGGGGGGGGGGCAGCATGGAGGAGGGTGACCAGTGCAGTGCTGTCCACAGTGGTATGCTGGGGGGGGGGGGGGGGGGCAGCATGGAGGAGGGTGACCAGTGCAGTCCTGTCCACAGTGGTATGCTGGGGGGGGGGGGGGGGGCAGCATGGAGGAGGGTGACCAGTGCAGTCCTGTCCACAGTGGTATGCTGGGGGGGCAGCATGGAGGAGGGTGGCCAGTGCAGTCCTGTCCACAGTGGTATGCTGGGGGGGGGGGGGGGGGCAGCATGGAGGAGGGTGACCAGTGCAGTGCTGTCCACAGTGGTATGCTGGGGGGGGGGGGGGGGGGGCAGCATGGAGGAGGGTGACCAGTGCAGTCCTGTCCACAGTGGTATGCTGGGGGGGGGGGGGGGGGCAGCATGGAGGAGGGTGACCAGTGCAGTCCTGTCCACAGTGGTATGCTGGGGGGGCAGCATGGAGGAGGGTGGCCAGTGCAGTCCTGTCCACAGTGGTATGCTGGGGGGGGCAGCATGGAGGAGGGTGACCAGTGCAGTCCTGTCCACAGTGGTATGCTGGGGGGGGGGGGGGGGGGGGCAGCATTGAGGAGGGTGGCCAGTGCAGTCCTGTCCACAGTGGTATGCTGGGGGGGGCAGCATGGAGGAGGGTGACCAGTGCAGTGCTGTCCACAGTGGTATGCTGGGGGGGGCAGCATTGAGGAGGGTGGCCAGTGCAGTGCTGTCCACAGTGGTATGCTGGGGGGGGCAGCATTGAGGAGGGTGGCCAGTGCAGTGCTGTCCACAGTGGTATGCTGGGGGGGGGCAGCATGGAGGAGGGTGACCAGTGCAGTGCTGTCCACAGTGGTATGCTGGGGGGGGGGGGGGGGGGGCAGCATTGAGGAGGGTGGCCAGTGCAGTGCTGTCCACAGTGGTATGCTGGGGGGGGCAGCATGGAGGAGGGTGACCAGTGCAGTCCTGTCCACAGTGGTATGCTGGGGGGGGCAGCATGGAGGAGGGTGACCAGTGCAGTGCTGTCCACAGTGGTATGCTGGGGGGGGGGGGGGGCAGCATGGAGGAGGGTGACCAGTGCAGTGCTGTCCACAGTGGTATGCTGGGGGGGGCAGCATGGAGGAGGGTGACCAGTGCAGTGCTGTCCACAGTGGTATGCTGGGGGGGGGGGGGGGCAGCATGGAGGAGGGTGACCAGTGCAGTGCTGTCCACAGTGGTATGCTGGGGGGGGGGGGGGGGGGGGGCAGCATGGAGGAGGGTGACCAGTGCAGTCCTGTCCACAGTGGTATGCTGGGGGGGGGGGGGGGGGGCAGCATGGAGGAGGGTGACCAGTGCAGTCCTGTCCACAGTGGTATGCTGGGGGGGGCAGCATGGAGGAGGGTGACCAGTGCAGTGCTGTCCACAGTGGTATGCTGGGGGGGGCAGCATGGAGGAGGGTGACCAGTGCAGTGCTGTCCACAGTGGTATGCTGGGGGGGGCAGCATGGAGGAGGGTGACCAGTGCAGTGCTGTCCACAGTGGTATGCTGGGGGGGGCAGCATGGAGGAGGGTGACCAGTGCAGTGCTGTCCACAGTGGTATGCTGGGGGGGGGGGGGGGGGGCAGCATGGAGGAGGGTGACCAGTGCAGTCCTGTCCACAGTGGTATGCTGGGGGGCCAGCATGGAGGAGGGTGGCCAGTGCAGTGCTGTCCACAGTGGTATGCTGGGGGGGCAGCATGGAGGAGGGTGACAAGAGGCTGAATAATCTTGTTAGGAAAGCTGGCTCTGTCCTTCTCCTATCAAAAACAATAGCCTGAATGCTATCATCACAATGTGCTGTCGTACATGCTACCAACATTGCACGTTCACCTAGTATTTGACTGCCTGTAGCCCAGTCACAAAATGGTCCCAGCATTGTAGCTTAAGACGGAACAAGATGGGTTGTATTGTGCTTGCTGCAGCAAGCCCATGATATGTTATTGCTCATATATATTTATTTTAATACCGTTCTTTTACCAACTGCTAAGACAACAATATAGTAAGCTAGTTGCTTAAGATATTGGGCCCCCAGATCATTTTACAACTTGTTTAGCTTTTATGTTACAACATTACTGTCGAACCCCGCAGTGAAGGTATCTAAGCAATGTAATGTAGCTAGCGAAAAAAAATGGGGGAAAAAACGTCAGATCAGATATATAAACGGGTTATTTTGATAGACTGGACACATTTGGGGAATATATATGATTACTTTCTCGCCTGAAAACATATAGCCTACAAACTTCATAAAATGACATGTTAACACTTCTCTTCACAGCTTTTAGCCAATGGAGGTTTAAAATGGAGGATCAAAAAAAAAAACTTCCGGCCGGTGCGAAATGCATTCTGGGAGGCAGTATGCATACTCCAGTGTAAACGGTCGGCTGGTTTTGGCATACTTATTATGAATTTAGTAGGCAGTCCTACTCTCCTAGTATCCGCTTGTTAAGTCGTGACGTGTTTCCGGGTCCCAACGTTGGCTGAGGCGCTGTCTTCGAAATGGAGAAATAATTATAATAATTAATTATATTTATATAGCGCTTTTCCGAGGCTCAAATACCCTGACAATATGGAGAAAACTGGAAAGTGCTGTGTCCCTTGTTGAATGAATAGATCCGAGTCTAAAAAACGATTAAACTGTCATTCTACCGCTGTAGTTCAGAGGTACTCTGGTGGAGGGAATTTCTGGTTTAGACCCGGAAATAGTTAAACGTCACTTTTGACGTCAGACTTAACAAGCGGATATACTCATTGAGTATGCTAGTATGCAGTATGCTAGTAATAATAATAATAATAATAATAATAATAATAATAATAACTTTATTTGTATAGCGCTTTTCCTGCAAACATTGCAGCTCAAAGTGCTCCAATCATTATATAATCATCATTTAATTATTTAGCCATTTAAAGGCAATATTAAAAAGATGGGTTTTTAGTCTTGACTTGAACATATTTGCTGAGGTTGCATCCCTAATGTAAACTGGCAGTGAATTCCACAATTTGGGTGCATAAAATGAGAATGCAGCCTCACCAAATCTCTTCTTTTGTACATGTGGTACACAGAGAAAACCAGCGTCAGGAGACCTGAGAGCTCTATTGGGCTGATATGCTAGCAAAAGGTCTTTCAGATATTCTGGTGCAGTGCCAGTGTGAGAGCTTTATAAACAAGCAGAAGGATCTTGAAATCTATTCTGAATTTAACAGGAAGCCAGTGTAGAGTCTCTAAAATAGGATTTATATGAGCTCGTCTGCTTGTTTTGGTTAAAACTCTCGCTGCTGCATTTTGGACTAATTGCAGCTGGCCAATAGCTTTCTTCAGAAGACCAGAAAGGAGACTAGCTGTTACAATAGTCCAAACGTGTAATAACACAAGCATGCATTAACACTTCTGCATCAGCGTTCCGGAGAAAATGTCTAACTTTTGCAATATTCCGTAGATGCTAAAAAGCATTTGTAGTGATAGATTTGATGTGAGGCTCAAAGCTTAAGTCAGAATCTATAATCACACCTAGATTCTTAGCTTCATGTTTGCAGGTTGAAAGCAAGGTTCCCATCCTATTCGACAATGGGACATACCAGGTGGAGTATTGTAAGACCTTAACTGGGTTCGAGTTCGTGGAACACTTGTTGATTTCCTAATATGTCTGAAGCCTCGGGTTGCACTTACAACTACCATTACGAGGCGGATGAAACAAAGCAATGCAGGACTTGGCTACGGGAAACACTTTACTCACATTTAGGAAAGTTCAGCGATACCGGCGTTGTAGGACGTCTGATCACTCCAGAAACAAACGATAATTCCTACAAGCTACGTACACGTGTACAACAGTAACCATGCGCTTGAATCAAAACAACACGAGATGAACACGTTGTCGCCCGTAGATGACATCATCAACGAGTCTTTCCATTTCTTCTTCTTCTTCTTCTTTTCAGTTTGAATGGCGGTCTGCGACCAACTTGAGGCGCATTACCGCCACCTACCGGACTGTGTTTGTCCTCCTGGAGGATGGAGTTAGGTCCCAGAATCTGGAGATATGGGATCGCCACTGGCCCCAGAATATCATTCCTGTCAATTAGGTGCCATTCAGGTGCCAGTAACACACCTGCCAGCACTTGAAGCTCAAAACGAGAGCGAATACCAACAGAGCCTGTTATTAATTACATTATTACTAAAACCAATAATAATAATCAAATGCAGAGACAATTGTGTAATATGATAAAGAGTAGATACATTTCTATAGTCATACAGTTACAACCGGCCCTTTGAGGGCAACCATAATGCTGATGTGGCCTGGGATGAAGTTGAGTTTGACACCACTGCTCTAAGTCAACATGACAGCAGACTTCAGGTATCAAGTCAGGTGACTTCTGCTCAGTCAAGTCTGTCTCCAGATGGCTATGCAGCCCCTCTATTATGTTTGGGGGTGTGAGGGACAATTACTGCTATGCACTCACATGCACGGACTTAATGCTTTGTTGCAGAATGTGTGGCACAAATATGTACTTTCTAGCCTGCAAACTGCGACACTTCAAATGAATGTGCAATAACACTATGTGCAATATGACAACCCTAGTCGTCTATCTGTACAGTATAGTATAGTGGATAGTGTACATAGCCTTTATTTATTTATGCAAACCAGCTCCTTCCCTTCTTGTGTTTTTTTTAGTTTTTTTTTCTTTCCTAGCATCGGGGGAGCCACCCCTCCTAAATTTCGTTGTTTGGTACCTGTACTATAGCAATGACAATAAAGACCATTCATTTATTCATTCATTCATTCATTCATTCATTCATTCATTCATTCACAACGCTTGCCCCCACAGAGCCAGGATCATCACAGAGCACCTCCAGAATTTGGGAGTGGAGAGGGTGGAATGGCCTGCCGTGAGTCCAGACCCAATTAAACACTTGTGGGATCAGCTTGGGCGTGCTGTACGTGCCAGAGTGACCAACGCAACCATGTTGGCTGACTTGCGGCAAATCCTGGTTGAGAAATGGGATGCCATCCCACAGCCGTGTGTGACCAGGCTGGTGACCAGCACGGGGAGGAGGTGCCAAGCTGTTGTGACTGCGTATGGATCTTCCACACGCTACTGAGGTCCGTGACAGTGTAATATTAATAAAGTGTAAAAACGACGGCCAAGATGTGTTGTTTTTTCCTTATTACTGTGGGAGAGTGCAATCATCCAATCCACCAAGCAACTCAAAACGAGAGTGAATACCAACAGAAGAATATAGGGGATTTTGGCAAATATTTTTGGGCCGCTACCCACACGTTTAGCTGTGTTGCTCATTCCACGAATGCATGATCCTTACAAGTTGTACCTCGTTGTAAAGGTGACTAATCAGGCTTTCCAACGATATAAAATACAATACCAATTGGTATTATTAAAGGGGAGGAATAATCAACAGAAAAAGCGTTTTCGACCTTTTTTTGAGGGGTTTATATACGTATATATATATACTGTATATATTTATTTATTTTTAAAGTGCCTTACTCAAGGACACACTAGTGGTGGTGTTCCTAGGTAGGATTCAAACTCATGACCTTCCGATCGCCAGTCCAACTCACTATCCCCTAGTCCAGGGGTTTTCAAAGTCCAAGACAGTGAGCCTTCCCTAAGAGAATTGTGACATACACATGCCCCCCCCCCCCTGTAAAAAACAACAACATTAAAATAGACAGCAAGACTGAATCCATTGAAAATAATTATATTTGTGTTTATTTGACACATGTCAAACTTAGGGCTGGCCCAAACTATTTGGAAATGTCTTTTAACTAAACACAAGTTAACATACAAACTACAGCGGTATAATCACCAATCCAACGGCATAACAACACTTTTCTCTGACAGTAAATTCACCAGTGTTGTGCCAGCTATCAAACACATTGTACTGAACTAAAAAAGACAACCATCGTGGAGTCCATAGTTTCAAATCAAATGTTTCAGAAGGCGTAAATTATATGCGAGCCAATGACACACTCGGTAGTCAAGCCAAAACATTGCAATGCAAGATGTATTTACATTTTTCAGAATAAAAGTCTGAACATTTGGTCGGTTGCCGACTTGTTTCCGCTTTCACCAGCTGCTGTCACATGTTATCTTTCTGTCCGTCCCCACCCCCCCGTCCCCTCCGTCCCTTCAAATCTAAAGAATGCTAACCTTTGTAACCAGGAGACTGAGACTTCTCAAATCATTAAGAGTATTTATTTAGTTCTTGCCAGAAGGAGCGATTGTCCGGCCAACAGAGGTCTCATCACAATGTCTCCACTGGGGCCGTCCCAGCTGATCACATTTATAGGCTTACAACATCAGTGGGCGGTTTGTCCTGGGGTTGGCCATAGTAGGTTCAACTGTTGGTCAAAATAGACTTTTTTTTAATTTTATTTATTTATTTAACCTGGGTCGGTCCCATTGAGACACAATGGTCTCTTTTATTTTTAATTAATTGTTTTATTACACAATAAAACAACACCAAATGCAACAAAAAATAGACTAAATATAATTTGATCAGAGCAATAGGATAAAACAATGGGACTTTCATATAAAATATAAAATATAAAACAGGAGCAAGAACAATATGAATAAATAGAATAAAATAGAATAAAATAATGGGACTTTCATACAAAACATAACTGTCACAGAGTGAAAAGGAACAGCGCTTCTTCTCCTCCAAAGTCTTCTGCTTATCAGTAGACCTAAACCTTTGTTTATCACATGAGAGTATACTGCTCTGCATTCTGGCCTTTCACACAGTTTTCAGTAAACATTGTCACATTGTCACATTGTTATTCAGTTGTTAAGTCGTGACGTGTTTCCGGGTCCAACGTTGGCTGAGGTGCTCTCTTCGAAATGCCGCAGTAATAATAATAATAAATTATATTTGTATAGCGCTTTTCCGAGGCTCAAAGTCCCTTGTTGTATGAATAGATCCCAGTCTAAAAAATGATTGAACTGTCATTCTACCGCTTTAGTACACTGGTACTCTGGTGCTTTAGTACACTGGTACTCTGGTGCTTTAGTACGCTGGTACTCTGGTGCTTTAGTACACTGGTACTCTGGTGAGAGAGGGACTGACTGACTGTTCATATGAACCAGGTAAGCTGCCTGACTGACTGTTCATATGAACCAGGTACGCTGCCTGACTGACTGTTCATATGAACCAGCTAAGCTGCCTGACTGACTGACTGTTCATATGAACCAGGTAAGCTGCCTGACTGACTGTTCATATGAACCAGGTACGCTGCCTGACTGACTGTTCATATGAACCAGCTAAGCTGCCTGACTGACTGACTGTTCATATGAACCAGGTAAGCTGCCTGACTGACTGTTCATATGAACCAGGTAAGCTGCCTGACTGACTGTTCATATGAACCAGGTACGCTGCCTGACTGACTGTTCATATGAACCAGGTAAGCTGCCTGACTGACTGTTCATATGAACCAGCTAAGCTGCCTGACTGACTGTTCATATGAACCAGGTACGCTGCCTGACTGACTGTTTATATGAACCAGCTAAGCTGCCTGACTGACTGTTCATATGAACCAGCTAAGCTGCCTGACTCTCTGTATGGTGAGGAATGTGCATGGTGGGTAATGTGCATGACGCACTTAAAATATCTGTGTGTGTGTGTGTGTGTGTGTGTGTGTGTGTGTGTACGTGTGTACGTGTGTACATGTGTACGTGTGTGTGTGTGTGTGTGTGTGTGTGTGTGTGTGTGTGTGTGTAGGGAGTGGTGGAGACAGAAAAGGAGGGAGCTCAGGGCCGGAAGAGAGAAGCTGTGAGCGGAGAGGAGGAGGAGGAGGGGCCTAAGAGTAATTAAGGCTATTAATCATAATCATTAATTTGTCATGAGTAAGAGCTCACATCAGACACACAGACAGACAGACAGTCAGTCAATCAGTCAGACAGACAGGTAGACAGACAGACAGACAGTCAGACAGACAGTCAAACAGTCAGACAAACATACAGTCAGACAGACAGACAGTCAGACAGACAGACAGACAGACAGACAGTCAGTCAATCAGTCAGACAGACAGGTAGACAGACAGACAGTCAGACAGACAGTCAAACAGTCAGACAAACATACAGTCAGACAGACAGTCAGACAGACAGTCAAACAGTCAGACAAACATACAGTCAGACAGACAATCAGACAGACAAAAAAAAGAAAAAAGTATGAGTTCACATCTCCCCGTCTCTCCCGCTGCAGTCCCGCGCTCCATCTCCAACCTGGAGAACACGGAGAAGAAGAGAGTGAGGAGCCGCCTGAAGAAGCTGAGCCTCAAGAGACCTCCTCTGCAGGCCCTGCAGGAGAAGGGCCCCATAAAGGGTGAGCTCACCCAAGAGTCTGTAGCCCCTCCCCCTAGTTCTGTGCCCACTCCCCAGGACCAGCCCCCCCCCCCCCCCATGTTCCTCCTGAGATACAGACACCTGGACAGACGCTAGAACTTGTTTTCTTTTCTAAGTGTATATGTTACTGTACATAACATATATACTGTATATATTTTTTTTCTCTCTTCAATAGTTTTTTTACTCTGAGTTTGTACTTGTTTGTGATGTGTGTTGGAAGTCATTTGCAACTTGATGGAAATAAAGAAATGATAATGATGATACATATTGGAGTTTGTGTGTGTGTGTGTGTGTGTGTGTGTGTGTGTGTGTGTGTGTATATATATAGAGAGAGACAGAGACAGAGAGAGGGAGGAAATGTGACTGTTTATGAATGCGAGAGTCATGAGTTAGTTTTATTCCTGAGACACGCGTTTCTAAGGCAAAGACACAGAAACAGCCGATATCCCAGATATATACCCCTTTGTGCTGGCGTCTGCTAAATGTCTCAAATGTAAATGGTTCAACAACCCATCCCCTCCCTGCGTGGAGGCCTTTAGGAACTAATGCTTTTTATATAACTCCTCTAGTTAAAGTCTAGTTTTTCTCTTCAATAGTTTGTTTTAATCTTACTGAGTTTGTACTTAGTTTTTCTCATCATGGAGCTCTGTGAATGTCTGTCTGACTAGACACTTCTCTCTCTCCCTATGCTTTTCCCTCTTTTTCTCCCTTTTCTTCTTCTCACCTTCTCCCCCCCCGCCCCAACAGACTATCGTTCCCCTCGCCTGGCCTAGAGGATAGTGAGTTGCACCAACCCCAAGTTTCTGACTGTGTGTGTGAGTGTAGTAGCCAGCAGCTAGTAAGAGCCAGCATGGTGAGAGGAGGAGGAGGGGGGAGGGAGAGAGAGAGATAACAAAGAGAGAGAGAAGGAGGGGGAGTGGGGAGAGAGAGAGAGATAAGGAAGGGAGAGGGGTGGGTGTTAGGGGTTTGTAGCAGCTATCATCTCATCAGAGTTCAGTACTGTACAGGAGTCAGCCCCCCCCCCATTCTTTGTGTCTTACCTTTGGGTCTACATTTAAACAGCGCCACGTCTGAGTAACAGCTGTCCTGCTAACATGGCCTTCAACAAGCAAACGTGGCATTATGTCACGAAGATCATCGAGTGTTACCAAACCACCCAAAAGGCAAAACCCAGAGAGCCAGTGTAACCCGTGTGTTACCCGGCCCACCAATGATCACATGACACAGGAGGGTGTAGAGATGATGTGGCCGTTTACTGGAAATGTGTTCAGCACAATATAGACAATGTGTCATCTACTGGTCTCTCAGTCATCACAGCATAATCTTGTAAAACTGTGGTTATCAATTGGAGTGACGGTATAGTGGTTTTCTAATGAAATGAATGAAGCCTTATTCATTTATATATTTATCTACGAACCAACATCATCCTTTTTTATATATAAAAAATGGAACATATACAGTAGATGTGTGAGAAAATATACACCGTTTGTAACAAAATAAATGTAAAAAATAAATAAAAATACCGGTAATCTAAGTAAACAGCGCCATCTGGTGGCGCCAGAAAAATATGACGGACCTCTTAACAGTGGCTAATGGCTAGCTGTTTAACACGACGTATATTCTATATTCAAAACGCGTAGTGCGACAACTCTTACCCTGTAGAAATTTTCAGCACAATACATAGCATTAGTGTCAGCTACTGGTCTCTCAGTCATCTATGAAAACATGAGTATAATTTAGGTTATAAAAGAAACAGCTCAATGTCCTTTTAAAGACCAGTGGGGCTCCAATGTACTGTTACGGGTCTACTTAGATCGATGCCATCGGCTATCGACTTGTTTGCTTGTTTCTGCATGACCCGTGTGTAGGTGCTTGTTCCCTTCACTTTGATATTACATGGCTGAACTTGATACACGTGTCTGTCATCATTGCTGCATCATACCATACACAAACATGGTGTCAGAAGCTGCTGAACTCACGTTAGCGGAATATTAGATAATATGAAGTGAGTACAGGTAGAGTAGCCTATGTCTGGATCGGAATCAAGTGATTCGGAGACTTTAGAAGACGAGACAAGTCAGCGAGCAACGATAGCTAGCATGGCAGCCATTACTTTTCCACCCCCTTCACCCATGAGCTTCACGGGCGATTGGAGCGTCAATTGGGACATATTCCGGGCCGAATATGAGGACTATGTCATCGTTACTGGCATAACTGAAAAGGACAAGAAAATCCAGGCTGCAACTCTGAGGACCGTGATGGGAAGTGAATGCAGACATATATACCGTCACAACTTAAATCTTTCCGAAGAGGATCAGGGGGATGCTGCGATCATACTGGCCGCGTTGGAGAAGTATTTCAAACCTACCAAGAACACAATATATGAAAGGTACGTCTTCGGGAGCTGCAAACAGGAGGAAGGAGAATCTATAGACGGTTTTGTGACCAGGCTGAGAGAAAGGGCAGCAACCTGTGAGTACGGACAGTTAAGAGATGAGATGATTCGTGACAAAATTGTACTGGGTGTTGGTAACGAGAGCATAAGGCGCAGATTGCTTAGAGAAAAGCAACTGACGTTGATCACAGCAATTGACATGTGCCGCGCAACGGAGCAGACAGACATTCGCATGAGAGCGATGGAGATAGCGAGTCCTCCGCACGTAGAAGCGGTGCTCGCCGTTGCTAGGCAACAATCTAGGCAACAACAATCCAGGCAAAACCAATGGAGGCAGAGCAATTCACCCAGAGCTGTAGACGCAGGCTATGCATGTAAATACTGTGGCAACTCGCATGCAAGGGGCAGAGATCACTGCCCAGCATTCGGAAAACAATGCAAATCATGTGGAGTAAATAATCACTTTGCTAAAGTGTGTCAAAAAAGCAAAAGACCCACTGAGGGAAAGATACACTGCATGGAAAATACAGCTGAGAGCTCAGAACAAAACAGTGAGGAAGACATATACATGCATGAGTCAATTGGTGCAGTGCAAGCCAAAGGGAAGAAATGGTTTGTAACATTACGTTTTCACAACAAGCCACAGCAATGTCAGTTGGACTCTGGAGCGACATGCAATGTAATGAGCCTTCATGACAAGAAAAGGCTGGCACCCAACGCACCACTCTGCCCAAGTGAGGCTAGACTAAAGCTGTACTCCGGGGAAACACTGAGCTCCATAGGCATCTTTGAGACAGAATGTAGAGTAAGAGGTCAAACATACAAGCTCTCATTTGAAATAGTTCAGTCTAGGCAAAATCCTCTCCTGTCAGGCTCTACCTGTGAACGCCTAGGTCTCATGCAGTTCACAATCCCTGAGGACGTGCTCAAAGTGGAACATGCACAGCCTGGAGCCCTAACCAAGGAGCAGCTGACTAACAAATACAGTGATGTATTCAACTCACCTGTGGAATCTCTACCCGGGGAGGTCCACTTTGACCTAGATTCCATGGTTCCTACAGTTCAATGTGCCCCTCGCAATGTTCCCATTGCAATGAAAGCAGCAGTCAAAGCCCAGCTGGACAAGTACGAGGCTGACGGCCACATGGCGCCGGTCACAGACCCAACTGATTGGATCAGCAACATGGTTATTGTAAAAAAAACAGACAAGCTCAGACTATGTATAGATCCTAAGTTCCTGAACAAGGCCCTAAAGCGCTCTCATTACATCATGCCTACTCTGGATGATGTCCTGTACAAACTACCGAAGGCAAGAGTATTCACCTTAGTGGATGCCCGAGATGCATTTCTACAATGCAGACTTGACTACGAGAGCAGCCTCATGACCACATTCTGGACCCCCTGGGGGAGGAAACGCTGGCTTAAGCTACCATTCGGAGTGTCTGTGGCACCCGAGGTGTATCAGCGAAAACAACACGAGCTCCTGGCTGGACTCAAGGGCATCGAGCCCATTGCGGACGACATCCTGGTTGTGGGTTGTGGGGACACAGACAAAGAGGCTGAGAGTGACCATGATGTCAAGCTTTTGGCACTGATGGAACGCTGCCGTGAGGTCAAGCTGCGGCTAGGGTTGAAGAAGCTGCAGTTCAAAGTAGCTGAGGTCCAGTTTCACGGCCACATCCTCTCATCCACAGGGCTGAAGCCTGACCCAGAGAAGGTGAGGGCCATCATCGAAATGCCCAATCCAACTGACGCAAAAGGGGTGCAGCGTCTGATTGGCTTTGCCAACTACTTGGCCAAATTCATGCCACACTTATCAAGTGTCTGTGAGCCGTTGCGACGCTTGCTGGACAAGGAAACCCCCTGGCATTGGCTACCCAAACACGAGGCGGCAGTTCAAGAACTCAAGTCTCTAGCTACAACCATGCCTGTCCTGCGCTACTATGATGTGACCAAGCCAATCACAGTCCAGAGCGACGCCAGCCAGAATGGTCTCGGATGCTGCCTCATGCAGGAAGGACAGCCCATCGCGTTCGCTTCGAGAGCTCTTACCCCCACAGAAAAGAACTACGCACAGATTGAGAAAGAGTGTCTCAGCATCGTCTTCGCCTGTCAGAGGTTTCACTACTATCTATATGGCCGCGACCTGATCACAGCGGAGACAGACCATAAGCCCCTAATCTCCATTTTCAGCAAACCTCTCCTCAACGCTCCCAAGAGGCTTCAGAGCATGCTCATGACCTTACAGAACTACAGTCTGACGGTCATCTACAAACCAGGGCCTGAAATGTTCATCAGCGACACGCTCAGCAGAGCAACAGCAGGATGCACCGGCAGAGGAACAACCTACCAGCGGCACGCTATCTGCTCCCTGCAACAAGAGCAAGAGGAGATACAGCATGTGAACCAGGCAGACTACTTGAATGTAAGTGACCAGCGTCTCGAACAAATCAGGCTGCACACTGACCGAGATGAATGCCTGCAGGCACTTAAGTCCACAGTTCTCATAGGCTGGCCAGATGTGAGAGAAGAAGCACCTCTCATTACCAGAGAATACTGGCCTTACAGAGATGAAGTCAGTGTACAGAACGGTGTTCTATTCCGGGGGCAGAAAGTCATCATCCCAAAATCACTACGCCCAGAGATGCTTACGCGCATTCATTCAAGTCACACAGGAGGAGACGCATGCTACCGACATGCTCGAGAGACATTGTACTGGCCGAACATGCAGGCAGAGATAAAGGATTTTGTGGGCACCTGCTCAACCTGCAATGAGTATGCTCACAAACAGCAAAAGGAGACCATGCTCTCACATGAACTGCCCACCAGGCCGTGGCAAATTCTGAGCATGGACCTGTTCAGTCATAGGCAGAAGGACTATCTTATTATAGTCGACCACTATTCTGACTTTTGGGAAGTTGAGCTCCTCCCTGACTTATCTGCAGAGACAGTCATCAAGCGATGTAAGGCACAGTTCGCTCGGCATGGCCAGCCAGAGAGGGTCATCACAGACAATGGCCCACAATTTACCTCTCAGTTCTCACGTTTTGCCTCTGAATGGGAGTTTGAGCATGTGACCTCCTCTCCAAGGCACCCGAAAGCAAACGGCAAGGCAGAGTCGGCCGTCAAGATTGCAAAGAATCTGCTGCGCAAGGCTATGCGTGACAGTGACGACCCCTGGAAGGCCATACTACACTGGAGAAATACTCCCACCGAAAGCATGAACAGCAGCCCGGCACAACGTCTCATGTCTCGTCGGCTGAAGACCTCTATTCCAGTGACAAACAAGCTGCTGGAACCAGTCGTTGTGGTAGGAGTCACTGAAAAGCTGCGCCACAGGAGGCAGCTTGCCAAGTCTTTCTATGACCGGTCCGCCCGGGACCTGCCGGAGCTGGCAGTCGGGGAAACCGTCCGAATGAAGCCTCTGCCTACTGACAACACTGGCATCTGGAGGGCTGGGACCTGCCTCCGCAGGGTTGCACAGGGTTGAGATCGTACCTGGTGGATGTCGACGGCTCCCTCTATCGACGCAACAGGGTGGACCTCAGAGTAGCCGAGCCGACTGCTACTCCGACCTACGAAGAGAATGACCCTGTGCCAGAGAGTACTGCTGCAGAGGCTCCCCCAACTGTGGCCGAGCCGAGCCCGGTCAGGTTCACACCTAGGACCTCACCTAGTCCAATTGGCACAGCACCATTTGAGGGACGCGCATACACTAGGGCTGGACGGCTGTCTAAGCCACCTGTGAGACTCAATTTGTAACCTAAACTATATAGGGCTGTTGCCATAAAATAAAAATGGAAAAAAATGAAAAAGGAAAGACACAGAGAATACAGAAGTTAACAGAGACTGTTGTTACATTTTATATAAGAACAAACTTTTGTTATTTTTGCACTAGATTACTTTTGTTATTTTTGCACTAAGTTCTAAGGTGTTTGTGTTCACTTGGAAAAGGAGGATGTTACGGGTCTACTTAGATCGATGCCATCGGCTATCGACTTGTTTGCTTGTTTCTGCATGACCCGTGTGTAGGTGCTTGTTCCCTTCACTTTGATATTACATGGCTGAACTTGATACACGTGTCTGTCATCATTGCTGCATCATACCATACACAAACATTTACCACAGCATAATCTGGTAAAACTGTGGCTAGCTCCCGGCTACCGGTCACTTTATAGATTTCATAATTAGTCCTTGGGCCAAACAATTTTTCATTACCATCTGGGTGGGCAAATTCTAGATGTGATTTTTTTTATTCCTATACATCCCTAGATTATGTTTTGATATGATAGACATTTTGGTTTGGCAGCTTATTATTGGTTATCACCTCTTAAAGGTATGGACTGCTTTTTGCCCAAAAAAGTCTTAAAAGTATCTTGCTCCCCTTCGCATGATTCGCTCGTAGGTCGGGCTGTGGTTGTGATAGAGACATGAGACCAGAGGGTTTTTTACGCACCTGAGTCTCCTGAACACGTAGATATCGATACCTAGTCTATCAGACCTTCTTAGGCTGAGCTATGTTCACGTTTCCGCACCTACCCCCTAGCTAGGGCAGCCTGGACATTCTTAGAGGAAACAGGGCAAAACAATAAACCCAAAAGCCCCTCGGCTCACAAACTTTCTTGGACAGATGTAATATAGTTGATGTTTCAAATTGAACATATTCAGGGGGGCTGTGGCTCAGGGGGGGGGGGGGGGGGGCTGTGGCTCAGGAGGGGGGGGGGGCTACAGAAGGGGGGTTAGGGTTAGTTAGTGTGACTGTAGTAGCCAGCAGCTAGTAAGAGCCAGCATGGTGAGAGGAGGAGGAGGGGGGGAGATAACGAAGAGAGAGAGAGAGAGAAAGGAGGGGGGGAGTGGAGAGCAGTGGCGTGCAGTCAGGTGAGGCAGGGTAGGCAGTGCCTCACCCAGGCATTTAAGAAAGAAAAAGAATATCAGTCTTTTTAAAAATAAATTGTTTTATTTTTCTCATTATTCTTAACTTTAATGTGTTAAAATGTTGTTAAAATTAAATTAAATGATGTAAAATGTGTTGTTTTAAAAATATAATGCATGCCCTGGCACCAGGAGAGTTTGCTCCCAAAGCGAGCTGATTGCTGGCGAGAGGCTGAGGCAGACTGTGCTTGTGCTTCTGTGTGCTATGCGAAGTGATAGACCAACAGTTTCGTAGGTTTGCGCATGCGTAGTCTGTTCTCACATTGTCTTCATTGATGGACGTTGAAGCACCGTGCCACGCTGCCTCTGACAGCATGATTGACAGTTTGCGTTTGGCTTGCCGTAGCAGCATCCTCTGCTGTTCGCGCCGCGGTTCTACATTTCCCCAGCAGTAGCTCCATCAATCGTGGGAATTATGTCGAACTTTTACATTTGATGGCAGAAAAGGATGAGAAATTAGCCGCACATTTGCCTACACATGTTACATATGCTTAAGATAATGTATGCTATTGCGTGCCGGTTCAAATGCTGTAAATCCTGTGTTGTTGATGCAGGTGAGTTTATATTGTCATTGAGCTGTTTTGCGTGCTGCTGTAAATCCTGTTGAGATGCAGGTGAATGTAGGCAATGCCATACAGCAGGGGTCGGCAATAGGCGGCCCGTGGGCCATTGCTGGCCCGTCACCAATAATATTTGGCCCAGCAGATTATTTTGAGAATCCACTTTTTTTAATTATTTTTTTTATTTTTATTTTTATAATAATATCGGACCGACAGTCCCACATATAGCGCCTATAATGTCCGAATAGAGAATCGAACTCCACCTGAATAATGCTTATTGTACTTTTATCCATGTTGAGAGTGAATGACACAGGGACAGACAATCAGGCAGCAAGGTGCACCGAAGCGCACTGACGCTGAACCCCTCAGAGTGAATCATAAGCAGGTGGACAACGCTTCACGGTGCTGAAATAGCCGACATACCGTGTGTGGTTTGAACAAAATAACACGAGCTCAGTAAGCCATTCAAACGTAATGTTTACGTATATGTGACTGCAACACACATATGAACAGTAACAACGCAAATTCTGTTTAATTTTCTGAAAAACATTGAAAACAAAATCGGCGCAAACAAAAAGCATCTCCCATCGGTCAGTATTTGCTTGATATCTGGTGATATTGACGTCACTTTAATCCACAGGCAGTTCTCAAGGTTTTTATGCATCCATCGATTCCTCTCGTGCGTCTTTATCGCATTCATTGACGAAAAGGACGACTCGCATGTATAGAAAGGGAACATTGTGAGCACGGAAAATGTCTCTCACAACGGCTTTGCATTGATGAAACCAGGTAGGATGAACGTATAGTTCGCTGTCCATTCCTCTTTAAATGCCCTGTTTCCACCGTCAACTTTCCTCTTTAGACCTTTGGAGAGTGACATTATGTTTCTCTTGCTAGCAGGTTTAATGTTTGGCTAACTTCACCCGGCACGCAAACAACCAATCCAATAATAATAATGTGACCTTGTCTGGGAGGAGGGGGGAATAATTATCAGAATGAAACTATGTTACATAATTATTAGAATAAGTTAGGCTACGCTACATTGTCAGTCCACACATTTATTATTCAAAAATATGGAAAAGTGTGAAACTACGTTTCAACGTTGTTGAGAATCACAACACAAACTCGCTAGTCAAGCCAAAATACTGCAACATAATGGATTGGACAGCTACCTAGTTAACTAGAACACTACTTTACATTGTTAGCAGGTTCACAAAACAAGCTGTGTTAGTTGACTAGCGATGTGTACAGTCGAAAGAAAAGTCAAAGCATTAGAACGTGTCACATTTTTAAACAATCAATTACTTAAATTAGCCTTTGATTATGTTCGGGCCCGCCATCTAGTGGCTCAAAAAAAATAATGGCCCGGGGCCAAACCTAATTGCCGACCCCTGCCATACAGGCTGTTGCGCTACGCTATGTGTAGTTATGAGATAACAATACATTTGACATTTTTGACCAGCTATTTGATAGTATAGTATATATGGGCTATGTGATTGACTTTATAGTATAGTATATTAGCCTACATTACATTACAGTCATTTAGCCGACGCTTTTATTCAAAGCGACTTACAATAATTGCATTTAACGTAGGAGTGTACTGCTTTTTTAAGGCAAAATGAAGAATAGCAAACAAAAAATACAGTATAACAATATAGCAATAGCATAGAGAAGAATAGCAAACTAACAATACAATAGGTGCTTAAGAGGGAGGATCCTGGTAGTAGGCCTACTTCTTGAAGAAGTGAGTTTTGCGGCAAAAGATATAAGGGCTATTGATTGCCTTTATAGTATAGTATGCGCTATGCCATTTGAAGTCTGGCTGCTGCGTTACTCGCATGATTTATTTTTTAATAGCTCACTGCCTACCCAGCCAATGACCTCACTGCACGTTACTGGTGGAGAGAGAGTGATAGCGAAGAGAGAGAAAGGGGGGGAGTGGAGAGAGAGATAACGAAGAGAGAGAGGGAGGGCAGAGAAAGGAGGGGGGGAGTGGAGAGAGAGAGAGATAGCGAAGAGAGAGAGAGAGATAATGAAGAGACAGGGGGGGGTGTCTAGGGGGTTGTAGCAGCTATCATCTCATCAGAGTACAGTACTGTACAGGAGTCGCCCCCCCTCCTTTGTGGTGTGATGTCATACCTCTGGGTCTACCTTTAAACAGCCACGTCTGAGTGACAGCTGTCCTGCTCTCATGGCCTTAAACAACCCCAAGTCTTAAATAAGGACGTTAAATAATCTTTCTGCCGCAATTTCTCTCTCTTACGCTTTTCCTCTCTTTTTCCTCCCTTTTCGGCTAAGATCTAAGCAAAACAAAACAAAACATCCCCTCTGTAACCCCCCCCCCCCGTGCAATACGAGAAACTTATATAGTGTATATAAGTTTACATAATAGATACATTCTCAGATGTCTACCGATCACTTATCCCCCTATTTATGTCTCATTCTTGTGTTATATTAACTTCGGACTGTGTTTTATTCTCTTAGGACTGTGTTTTATTATCTTAGGACTGTTTTATTATCTTAGGACAGTGTTGATTGTTAGCACCTAGGGTTTGCATTTCAATTTCGTTGTACCCGTACAATGACAATAAACATCATTCATTCTTCTTCTACCTCTTCTCACCTTCTCCCCCCCCCCCCCCCCCCCTTAACAGACTATCGTTCCCCTCGCCTGGCCTAGAGGATAGTGAGTTGCGCCAACCCCAAGTTTGTGTTCTCTGTGTGTGTATGCGTGTGTGTGTGTGTGTATGCGCGTGTGTGTGTGTGCGCGCGGGTGTTTTTTTGCACGTGGGTGTGTGTGCACGTGCAGGTGTGTGTGCACGTGCAGGTGTGTGTGTGTGTGTGTGTGTGTGTGTATGTATGTGTGTGCGTGTGTGGGTGTGTCGGTGTGTGTGTGTGTGTGTGTGTGCGCACCGGTGTTTTTTGCACGTGGGTGTGTGTGCACATATGTGTGTGTGTGTGTGTGTGTGCACGTGCAGGTGTGTGTGTGTGTGTGTGACTGTAGTAGCCAGCAGCTAGTAAGAGCCAGCATGGTGAGAGGAGGAGGGGGGGGGGAGAGAGAGAGAGAGATAACGAAGAGAGAGAGAGAGAGTAGGGGGGACCGAGAGAGAAAGAAGGGAGTAGAGAGAGAGAGATAACGAAGAGAGAGAGGGAGGGCTGAGAGAGGGGGGGTAGTAGTAGAGAGAGAGAGAGGGAGGGCAGAGAGAGAAATGAGGGGGAAGTAGAGAGAGAGGGGGGGGAGTAGAGAGAGAGACAGATAAGGAAGACAGAGAGAGAGAGGGAGGGCAGAGAGAGATAAAGAAGAGAGAGAGGGGGGGGGGTGTCTAGGGGGTTGTAGCAGCTATCATCTCATCAGAGTACAGTACTGTACAGGAGTCGCCCCCCCCTCCTTTGTGGTGTGATGTCATACCTCTGGGTCTACCTTTAAACAGCGCAACGTCTGAGTGACAGCTGTCCTGCTCCCATGGGGGGGGGTGGGTGCAGGTGTGTGGATGTGTGAGTGTGTGTGTGTATGGGGGGGGGGGGATATATGAACCACTCACATGCTTAGTTTGTAATTCTTCCTTGTCAGTGATGGAGGCCAGAGTGACAGCCAGCGAGAGCCAGGTGGACCAATTGAAGAGAAAGAATACAGGTAAGTTGTTACTGTATTGCTGTGTGTGTGTGTGTGTGTGTGTGTGTGTGTGGGGGGGGGGGGGTATGGGGCAGGGGGATACATGAATCACTCACATGCTTAGTGTATGATTGTAATTCTGCTTCTTTGTCAGTGATGGAGGCCAGAGTGACAGCCAGCGAGGGTCAGGTGACTGAACTGAGAGGAGAGCTGAGTGTCACCAAGACAGAGAGAAACAGAGAACGCAGGTAGAGACAGACAGCTGCTCACAGGATAACTGGAGTGTGACTGTAGTAGCCAGCATCTAGTAAGAGCCAGCATGGTGAGAGGAGGGGGGGGGGGGGAGTAGGGGAGGGGGGGGGAGTAGGGAAAGGAGGGGGAGAGAGAGAGGGAGGACAGAGAGAGAAAGGAGAGGGAAAGAAAGAGGGTGGGCAGAGAGAGAAAGGAGGGGGAGTAGAGAGAGAGATAAGGAAGAGAGAGAGAGATAAGGAAGAGAGAGGGGGGTGTCTAGGGGGTTGTAGCAGCTATCATCTCATCAGAGTACAGTACTGTACAGGAGTCGCCCCCCCTCCTTTGTGGTGTGATGTCATACCTCTGGGTCTACCTTTAAACAGCGCCACGTTTGAGTGACAGCTGTCCTGCTCCCATGGCCTTATGGCCCTATACATGAATCACTCACATGTTGTTAGTGTATGATTGTAATTCTACTTCCTTTAATTCCAGCTCAAGTAGCAGAACTGTCAGTGATAGAGGCCAGAGTGACAGCCAGCGAGGGTCAGGTGACTGAACTGAGAGGAGAGCTGAGTGTCACCAAGACTGAAGTGGAGGTCCACAAGAACAAGGTTGAGGACCTGGAGACAGAGAACGCAGGTAGAGACAGACAGCTGTTCACAGGATAACTGGAGTGTGTGATACCACTCCTCATTCCATGCATCACAATGAGTCCTGTCCTCCGATGTCTACCTCCACCAGCTTCCCCAGTAGCAAGTGGCAAAGCTACAGTACAGTAATCGGTCGGGAACATTGCCCGCATCCGACCCTCCCTGTCCTTTTCCGCTGCTGAAACACTCATCCACGCCCTCATAACTTCCAGACTCGACTACTGCAACAGCATCCTCTACGGTTTGCCTAATAACATCCTAAACAAACTCCAATACGTCCAGAACTCTGCTGCCCGTCTGCTCACCTCCACTCGCCACCGTGACCACATCACCCCTGTCCTCCAAAACCTCCACTGGCTCCCGGTCAAATACAGGATCCAATTCAAAATCCTACTCACCACTTACAAAGCCATCAACAATCTGGCCCCCTCCTACCTTGCCGACCTAGTCCCCCTCCACACCCCCTCCCGTTGCCTCAGGTTTGACGACCAAACCACCCTCAAGACCACCAGGACCAAGCTCCGGACCTGGGGTGATGGGGCCTTTTCAGCCGCAGCCCCGTCCCTCTGGAACGCCCTCCCCAACCACATCAGACAGGCCAACACCCTCCCAACATTTAAACAGGCCCTCAAAACCCACCTCTTCAAGCTCGCCTTCACCAGTTAACCCTCTCCCCCTCCCCTTCCCATGTGTCCCCAGCACTACCTTAATTAGGCCCCTATACTTTCTTTTATTTCCTTTTTGTTTCTTTTTATTATTACTACTCGATCTTTTCAGTTTGTAAAGCGTCTTTGAGTGTCTAGAAATGTATTATTATTATTATTAATAATAATCTTTCCTGTATTCATAATTCCAGCTCAAGCAGCAGAACTGTCAGCCATGGGGGCCAGAGTGACAGCCAGCGAGGGTCAGGTGACTGAACTGAGAGGAGACGTGGAGGAGATGGAGACAGAGAATGCAGGCATGTATAACGTAGAGATCTGCAGACCCTCAAACAGCTTGCTCCTCCAGGTCCCCAATACCAGGCTATGGAACAGCCTTCCTAGCCAGCTAAGGGAACAGCCTTCCTAGCCAGCTAAGGGAACAGCCTTCCTAGCCAGCTGAAGGGAACAGCCTTCCTAGCCAGCTAAGGGAACAGCCTTCCTAGCCAGCTAAGGGAACAGCCTTCCTAGCCAGCTAAGGGAACAGCCTTCCTAGCCAGCTAAGGGAACAGCCTTCCTAGTCAGCTAAGGGAACAGCCTTCCTAGCCAGCTAAGGGAACAGCCTTCCTAGCCAGCTAAGGGAACAGCCTTCCTAGCCAGCTAAGGGAACAGCCTTCCTAGCCAGCTAAGGGAACAGCCTTCCTAGCCAGCTAAGGGAACAGCCTTCTTAGCCAGCTAAGGGAACAGCCTTCCTAGCCAGCTAAGGGAACAGCCTTCCTAGCCAGCTAAGGGAACAGCCTTCCTAGCCAGCTAAGGGAACAACCTTCCTAGCCAGCTAAAGGAACAGCCTTCCTAGCCAGCTAAGGGAACAGCCTTCCTAGCCAGCTAAGGGAACAGCCTTCCTCATAATGAACAGTTTGGCCTGGTAAGATAGTACGCTGCTTTAAAGGAGATATCCATGTGTTGTTCCCTTGTTCACAGAGAGACCGAAGGTGGCGTTCTCTGCTGCCCTAGGTGCTCAGATAGGACCTGTCTCTGGTCGTACCACTGTGGTCTACAAAAACATCATCACCAACATCGGCCAAGCCTACAGCCCAACCACAGGTACTGCTGACACACAGCAACAGATATAAAATAATTGAATGATTGGATGAATGGATGGATAAAAACCTGTGTGAATCCCAAAATGATATACAAAGGTTATCCTGTTGGAAACAACATTACGACAACAGCTATGCAGGATGAACACAATAAAGTCAATATAAACATGTTATTTCCATTGTGGGGTCATCAGCTACAGGGACTGTGTTCACCATTACTAACAGTCATGTTGCTCTGGTGTCCAGGAAACACAGACAGTGTTGATCTCTCTCTGCTTTCCTCTGATACATGATACAGGACTCTTCACAGCACCAGTGAGAGGAGTCTACTACTTCAGACTCAACGCCTATGAAATCGACGGCTCAACATGGATTCCTCTGTTCTTGTATAAGAATGACCAGCAGATGATGTATGTAAGTCAGAACACTAATGCAGGGAGGCAGTCTGTATCTGGTGGGTTGACTCTCCAGCTGGAGGAGGGAGACTTGGTCGACATATGCCTTCATTCAAGCCACAGCCTCTATGATGGTAGTAGTTATAATCTCAACACCTTCAGTGGCTTCCTGCTCTTCCCTGTGTGAAGAGATCAGCTGTCCTGATGAATTCAGACGAAAAGTGTTTAGAGTTCCAAGAGCTTCTAATGTTCCTCTGACAACTTGTCATTAAACACGACCTAAGAGCAAACAGCACTGAGTCCTTGTGATGTATTGACGTGTGTGTTATCCCCAAAGTAACTCAAACCCAGAATGCAGAAGCATCCAACTGCAAACAGATGTACATCCACACCAGAGTCACTGTAGGCTGCTGAAGAACTGGTGACCCTTGACCTCAGGACACACTCACATGTCAACCATAGATTGACTCATACGACCAACTGTCAATCAAAAACGCACTGTCATGCTTACACCGACAGAGCATGCATTTCAATGACAGGTGTGCAAGGGGGAATAATGATTACATATCTCTCTCACACACACACAAATTCCAGGCTGGCACCAGGTGAATGCTGCCATCTAGTGGCTGGCAGGTCAGTTCAGGTCAGAATCGATAAATACAGCACGTTTGATTAGAAATGTCAGTTAAGGATCCATAAAATCTAAACACAGACTGCATGACGGCAAAGTGCTCCTTATTAAAAGGTGTATGGGTAGTGGGTCTGGGCTCATGACAATGTGTCGGGTTTAGTGGTGAATATGCCACTTAGACTACGTGACAAAATTAAGTCATATTTAATTAATAACCATACAATTGTTGTGCCATCTTTTGTGGTGAGAGACAGTCTATAGGCTAGGCTACGGTATCTCTGATGGCTATTGTTCAAGATGACTGAGGTGACAGACAGGTGTTTCTATAGCATACTGAGGTGAGACAGGTGTTTCTATAGCAGACTGAGGTGAGACAGGTGTTTAGACTGAGGTGACAGACAGGTGTTTAGACTGAGGTGACAGACAGGTGTTTAGACTGAGGTGAGACAGGTGTTTAGACTGAGGTGACAGACAGGTGTTTAGACTGAGGTGACAGACAGGTGTTTAGACTGAGGTGACAGACAGGTGTTTAGACTGAGGTGACAGACAGGTGTTTAGACTGAGGTGACAGACAGGTGTTTAGACTGAGGTGACAGACAGGTGTTTAGACTGAGGTGACAGACAGGTGTTTAGACTGAGGTGACAGACAGGTGTTTAGACTGAGGTGAGACAGGTGTTTAGACTGAGGTGACAGACAGGTGTTTAGACTGAGGTGACAGACAGGTGTTTAGACTGAGGTGACAGACAGGTGTTTAGACTGAGGTGACAGACAGGTGTTTAGACTGAGGTGAGACAGGTGTTTAGACTGAGGTGACAGACAGGTGTTTAGACTGAGGTGAGACAGGTGTTTAGACTGAGGTGACAGACAGGTGTTTAGACTGAGGTGACAGACAGGTGTTTAGACTGAGGTGACAGACAGGTGTTTAGACTGAGGTGACAGACAGGTGTTTTGACTGAGGTGACAGACAGGTGTTTAGACTGAGGTGAGACAGGTGTTTAGACTGAGGTGATAGACAGGTGTTTAGACTGAGGTGACAGACAGGTGTTTAGACTGAGGTGACAGACAGGTGTTTAGACTGAGGTGAGACAGGTGTTTAGACTGAGGTGACAGACAGGTGTTTAGACTGAGGTGACAGACAGGTGTTTAGACTGAGGTGACAGACAGGTGTTTAGACTGAGGTGACAGACAGGTGTTTATACTGAGGTGACAGACAGGTGTTTAGACTGAGGTGACATACAGGTGTCTAGACTGAGGTGAGACAGGTGTTTAGACTGAGGTGACAGACAGGTGTTTAGACTGAGGTGACAGACAGGTGTTTAGACTGAGGTGACAGACAGGTGTTTAGACTGAGGTGACAGACAGGTGTTTAGACTGAGGTGAGACAGGTGTTTAGACTGAGGTGACAGACAGGTGTTTAGACTGAGGTGACAGACAGGTGTTTAGACTGAGGTGACAGACAGGTGTTTAGACTGAGGTGACAGACAGGTGTTTAGACTGAGGTGACAGACAGGTGTTTAGACTGAGGTGACAGACAGGTGTTTAGACTGAGGTGAGACAGGTGTTTAGACTGAGGTGAGACAGGTGTTTAGACTGAGGTGAGACAGGTGTTTAGACTGAGGTGACAGACAGGTGTTTAGACTGAGGTGACAGACAGGTGTTTAGACTGAGGTGAGACAGGTGTTTAGACTGAGGTGAGACAGGTGTTTAGACTGAGGTGAGACAGGTGTTTAGACTGAGGTGACAGACAGGTGTTTAGACTGAGGTGAGACAGGTGTTTAGACTGAGGTGACAGACAGGTGTTTAGACTGAGGTGAGACAGGTGTTTAGACTGAGGTGAGACAGGTGTTTAGACTGAGGTGACAGACAGGTGTTTAGACTGAGGTGACAGACAGGTGTTTAGACTGAGGTGACAGACAGGTGTTTAGACTGAGGTGAGACAGGTGTTTAGACTGAGGTGACAGACAGGTGTTTAGACTGAGGTGACAGACAGGTGTTTAGACTGAGGTGACAGACAGGTGTTTAGACTGAGGTGACAGACAGGTGTTTAGACTGAGGTGAGACAGGTGTTTAGACTGAGGTGACAGACAGGTGTTTAGACTGAGGTGAGACAGGTGTTTAGACTGAGGTGACAGACAGGTGTTTAGACTGAGGTGACAGACAGGTGTTTAGACTGAGGTGACAGACAGGTGTTTAGACTGAGGTGACAGACAGGTGTTTTGACTGAGGTGACAGACAGGTGTTTAGACTGAGGTGAGACAGGTGTTTAGACTGAGGTGATAGACAGGTGTTTAGACTGAGGTGACAGACAGGTGTTTAGACTGAGGTGACAGACAGGTGTTTAGACTGAGGTGAGACAGGTGTTTAGACTGAGGTGACAGACAGGTGTTTAGACTGAGGTGACAGACAGGTGTTTAGACTGAGGTGACAGACAGGTGTTTAGACTGAGGTGACAGACAGGTGTTTATACTGAGGTGACAGACAGGTGTTTAGACTGAGGTGACATACAGGTGTCTAGACTGAGGTGAGACAGGTGTTTAGACTGAGGTGACAGACAGGTGTTTAGACTGAGGTGACAGACAGGTGTTTAGACTGAGGTGACAGACAGGTGTTTAGACTGAGGTGACAGACAGGTGTTTAGACTGAGGTGAGACAGGTGTTTAGACTGAGGTGACAGACAGGTGTTTAGACTGAGGTGACAGACAGGTGTTTAGACTGAGGTGACAGACAGGTGTTTAGACTGAGGTGACAGACAGGTGTTTAGACTGAGGTGACAGACAGGTGTTTAGACTGAGGTGACAGACAGGTGTTTAGACTGAGGTGAGACAGGTGTTTAGACTGAGGTGAGACAGGTGTTTAGACTGAGGTGAGACAGGTGTTTAGACTGAGGTGACAGACAGGTGTTTAGACTGAGGTGACAGACAGGTGTTTAGACTGAGGTGAGACAGGTGTTTAGACTGAGGTGAGACAGGTGTTTAGACTGAGGTGAGACAGGTGTTTAGACTGAGGTGACAGACAGGTGTTTAGACTGAGGTGAGACAGGTGTTTAGACTGAGGTGACAGACAGGTGTTTAGACTGAGGTGAGACAGGTGTTTAGACTGAGGTGAGACAGGTGTTTAGACTGAGGTGACAGACAGGTGTTTAGACTGAGGTGACAGACAGGTGTTTAGACTGAGGTGACAGACAGGTGTTTAGACTGAGGTGACAGACAGGTGTTTAGACTGAGGTGACAGACAGGTGTTAAGACTGAGGTGACAGACAGGTGTTTAGACTGAGGTGACAGACAGGTGTTTAGACTGAGGTGAGACAGGTGTTTAGACTGAGGTGAGACAGGTGTTTAGACTGAGGTGAGACAGGTGTTTAGACTGAGGTGACAGACAGGTGTTTAGACTGAGGTGACAGACAGGTGTTTAGACTGAGGTGACAGACAGGTGTTTAGACTGAGGTGACAGACAGGTGTTTAGACTGAGGTGACAGACAGGTGTTTAGACTGAGGTGATAGACAGGTGTTTAGACTGAGGTGACAGACAGGTGTTTAGACTGAGGTGAGACAGGTGTTTAGACTGAGGTGACAGACAGGTGTTTAGACTGAGGTGACAGACAGGTGTTTAGACTGAGGTGACAGACAGGTGTTTAGACTGAGGTGACAGACAGGTGTTTAGACTGAGGTGAGACAGGTGTTTAGACTGAGGTGAGACAGGTGTTTAGACTGAGGTGACAGACAGGTGTTTAGACTGAGGTGACAGACAGGTGTTTAGACTGAGGTGACAGACAGGTGTTTAGACTGAGGTGAGACAGGTGTTTAGACTGAGGTGAGACAGGTGTTTAGACTGAGGTGACAGACAGGTGTTTAGACTGAGGTGACAGACAGGTGTTTAGACTGAGGTGACAGACAGGTGTTTAGACTGAGGTGACAGACAGGTGTTTAGACTGAGGTGACAGACAGGTGTTTAGACTGAGGTGACAGACAGGTGTTTAGACTGAGGTGACAGACAGGTGTTTTTACAGCAGCCTGTTCCATTAACCCATCTCCTTATGATAAACTATAAACCATGTGATCATGTCTAGTAGTGGGGGTAGTGGTGGTCTAGTGGATAGTGAGTTGGACTGTGATCGGAAGGTTGTGAGTTCAAATCCCGCCTGAAACCACACCACTACTAGTGTGCCCTTGAGTAAGGCACTTAGCCCTCAGTTACTCCAGGGGGAATGTCCCTGTAATTCGTAATTGTAAGTCGCTTTGGATAAAGGCGTCTGCTAAATGGCAAAATTATTAATTATTATGTCTGTAGCCTAGAGCTGTTATTAGAAAGTAGTACATATCTCCCTGACATAACTTTATATACAGTACAGACCACTACAAACTTTGTTTACGGCCATACCACCCTGAATACGACCTGTCGTAAAAAGAGCGGGATAGCAGCGAGAGCGTTTTGAAAATTATTGTGTGCATGAGAGTTTGGTGTTTGAATATTTGCGTAGTTTGTGTGAGTGAAAGGAGAGTCAGTGTGTAAGAGTTTATTCCCCCAGCAGCTTGCTGTTAGGGGGGATATTTTAGTTTTTTCGTTTTGTTTGTACACTGACGGCTCAAACATGGTAAAAGAACTCGGAACGACAGACGACACGACTAAGAAAACGGACACCGGCATGGCGAAAGAAGGAGAGAGAGAGAGAGAGAGGAGATGGAGAGACAGAGAGGGAGAGATGGAGAGAGAGAGGAGAGAGAGAGAATAGCGAGGAAGAAGCAGGCGGCGGAAGCGAGGGCGAATGCGGAGAGAGAGGAGAGAGAGGGAGAGAGGACAGAGGAGAGAGAGGGAGAGAGGACAGAGGAGAGAGAGGGAGAGAGGAGAGAGGAGAGAGAGGAGCCGGCCTACAGCAAGGAGTTGACGGTGGCGGTGGAGCTGGTCGGCGAGGAGAAGGTGACGATGATGGCGCTGCTCCGGGCGACGAAGGAGGTGTGCGGGCTCGTCGTGGGCTGTCGCTACATCGGATTAAACAAGTACGAGGTCACGATGAGCCATCCGAAGGGGAAAGAGAGGCTGCTCGACGGCTTCAAGATCAAGGAGACGAGGGTCATGGCGAGGGAGCTGTGCGGGGACGAGATGGTGGTTTCCTTCATCGGGCTGCCGGTCTACACAAAAGACGGGGACATTTTACGCAAATTATCGGACTGGGGGGTGCAAGCGGTCTCCCCGATAAAGAGGAGGATGTGGCCGGGGACCAGCATATGCGAAGGTACACGGTTTGTAAAAGTCAAATTTAATGATGTTGTTAAATCACTGCCGTACTCGACCAAGTTCGAGACGGACAATGGGTCTGATTTCTTTCGGGTGATTCATGACAGACAGGTGAAGGTGTGTAGGATGTGTCTGCAGCCAGGGCACATCCTACGGGAATGTCCAGAGTTCAGGTGCAGAAGGTGTGGGCTCAGCGGGCATTATGCGAGGGAATGCGCGACTTTTGAAAACAAGTGCAGGGGGTGTGGGGACCTGGAATCCCAATGTAAGTGTAGGGAGGAAGAGGAAGTAGTGACGAGTCCATCCACTGTTTTTAGACAGAGGGGGGAAGAAGGGAAGGGGGGAAAGGGGGAAGAGGAAGAGAAGGGAGAGGGAGAGAAGGGAGAGGGAGAAGAGGAAGAGAAGAGCGAGGGAGAGGAGGAAGAGGGGATGGAGGAGGGAGTATCGTTGACAGCTCAGACTGTGTCAGAGACTCAGAGTACGAGGTGGTCGGGACTGACAGGAGAGAGTGGGATGGGGGGCATGGGGTCGAGCCTCGACAGCTTTATGGGGGTAACCCCGGCATCGGAGTTGCAAGGGAGCGCACAGACGACCGGGGGGAGAGGTTCCCAACAAGAGCCTTTGCCCCTGAGAGTCGTGCGCCCGAAAGAAGCACAAGAGGCAGGCAACAAATCAAAGGAGGGAACCCCCATGAACAACGAGTCGGAATGGCGAGGGGCCGTATCCGTAAGCCCCCCCCCGAAAACATCTGAAAAGATGTTAACAAGTGTCAGTGACGATGGGTGCGGGGAGCAAGACGAGTCTGAGCTGTTGACGATAGTGGGAGGGAGGAAGAGGGCGCTTTTAGAGGGGAAACTAAAGCGCAAATCAAAGCAGCAGAACGCGGAGGGAAAGAAGAAATGAAATAAAAAATGGCAGTAAACATATTTATCCTCCTACACTTGTTTTCAATGGTCACGCTTTCCTCCATAAACATCAATGGGCTCAATAACATGGAGAAGCTGGAGGAGGTGCTGGTGACTTTCACGTCTGATGTTCTGGTACTGCAGGAGACAAAGTGGACAGACACAAAAATGACAGAAATCAAGGGGAAATGGAGGGGGATGCTGTTTACAAATAATGGGACAAATAAATCATGTGGGGTAGCGATATTAATTAAAGAGAATAGGGTAGAGAATGTAAGAGAGGTTTTGAATGACGGGAAGGGTAGGGTAATAGGGATAGAATTTAATATAAATAATGTTATGTTTAGATTAATTAATGTGTATGCACCAAATAGAGAGGTTGAAAAGAGGGATTTTTTTGTAGAACTGGGCTTGCACTGCACAGGGAATTGTATTTTGGTGGGTGACTTTAATGTATTTTGCACTAAGATGGATGTTTATAGAGTAGATAGTTTTAAGACAGATTCAGCTAGGAGAGGGTTATTAGAAATGATAGAGCAGAGACATTTAATAGATGTATGGAGAGTTAGGAACACAAGTAAGAGAGAGTTTTCGAGAAGACAGGTAGTTAGTGGGGTTTTGAAGCAGAGTAGAATAGATTTATGTTTAGTATCACAGGGGATAGAAAAGGAAATAGGGGATATACAACACAAATTCACGGGGTACAGCGATCACGCAGCAATCACTTTTCACTTAGGGGGTAGGCACACAGGGAAAGGGGGGGTGTGTGGTGTTTGAACAAGAGGGTATAAGGGGAGAGTGAGTATAAGGATATGGTGAATGGGCATATTAGTGAGCGAATGAAGTGTGGAATGTATGAAGAGAATGTGTGTGAATGGTGGGAGTGTGTTAAGAGACAGGTAAAACAGTTAAGCATTAGTTATTGTAGAAAACGAGGTCAGGATAGAAAGAGAAAAGAAAGTGTATTGAGAGGGAGGATGGATGAGGAACTAAAAGAAATAGACAGGGACCCAGATAGAAGCGTAGGGAAATACATGGAGATTAGGGGGGAATTAGAAGCGTATGAAAAGGAGAAGTGTAGAGGGGCTATAGTTAGGAGTAGGGCACAGTATACAGTAGAAGGGGAGAAATGCACAGCGTTCTTTTTAGGGTTAGAGAAGCAGAAGCAGGGGAAAACATACATAGAAGAGATAGAGAATGAGAAAGGGGAGATAGTGAAGGACTATGTAGGGGTTTTGGAGACAGTGCAGGAGTATTATGAAAATTTATTCAAAAAAGGTAGTGTAGACAATGACAGTGTAGGAGAAGTTTTAGGGACAGTTGAGCATAGGTTAGCAGATAGTGACAGGGAAGGGTGTGATAGGGATTTATCAGAGGGGGAGGTCACCTTAGCCATTCAGAGCTCAAATAATGGCAAAAGCCCGGGCTCTGATGGCTTACCAGGTGAATTCTACAAGTGTTTTAGTGCAGTGCTTAGTAAGATTTTGTTGAGGGTTTATAATGAAATGGAAAGGGTAGAGAAGGTTAGTGAGTCGATGGCAACAGGGTTAATTACTTTATTATACAAGAAGGGTAGTAAGTTACAGTTATGGAATTACAGAGGGATTAGTTTATTGAATACAGATTACAAAGTGTTAGCGAAGATTTTAGCCAATAGGATTAAGTCAGTAGTAGGGTCCATAGTGTCATCAACTCAGGCGTATAGCATACCAGGGAGAGATATAGCGGATACAATAGGGTCAGTCAGGGATACAGTGAAACACATGAATGAAGAGGGAGGGATAGTGTTGAGTGTAGATTTCAATAAAGCTTTTGATAGAGTAGAGCATGAGTTTATGTTTAGGACATTAGAGAAGTTTGGTTTTGGGGAGAGGATAGTTCAGTGGATTAGGTTACTGTATAGTTGTGCAAAGAGTAGGGTAAAGTGTAGTGGAGTTTTGACAGATAGTTTTAGTTTAGAAAGATCAGTTAGGCAGGGTTGTCCGTTGTCCAGTCTGCTGTATAGCATTACAGCAGAGCCACTGGCGACGTTGTTAAAATCAGACAAACACATTCAGGGTATACATATTCCAGGGGGTGGGAGGAGTTTAATACATCAGTATGCAGACGACACAAACATAACAGTTAGGGATGTAGACAGTGTGAAGAGAGTAGTCAAGTTATTAGAAGTATATGGGAAAGCATCAGGGGCTAAAATGAATGTAGAGAAGTCAGAAATACTGTGTGTAGGGAGTGTAGACATGAGTGAATGCGATTTACCTTTGAAAGTGGCAAAAGGAATGATAAAAGTGCTAGGAGTGAATGTGGGTGTGAATGAAAAAGAAGCAAGGGATGTAACATGGACAGGGATTTTGAACAGGGTGAAACAAACACTGAATTCATGGAGAAGGAGAAAACTGAAACTAAGGGGAAAGGTGACGGTAATAAACTGCCTGATCCTATCAAAGGTGAACCATGTTTTAAGTGCACTAGATTTACCTTTGTGGGTCACGAAATAATTGAATGGGGTGATAAATAGTTTTTTGTGGGATAGCAAGCAGGCACTAATTAGGCACAGGGTGTTAATAAATAGTTATAAGAATGGGGGGTTAAAATTGATAGATATAGAGGTGAAGAAAAGGGCACTTAGGGTCAAAATTGTGAAAACGTTTTTGTATGGTATGGGATGAATATTGTTGGATGGGTTTCTTTGAGGATTATTTGCACAGGTATGGGGGGTGTGGTGTGAATGGTCTTTTAATGGTTTTTAATAAACCACGGTATGAGGGAATGTCACTGTTTTATAGAGAGGTGTTTGAGGCATGGGGGAAATATTTAGAGCAGGTAAGATACAAGTGTGTAGGGAAAGATGAGGTTTTAAATCAGCCCATCTTTTTTAACCCCAAGATAAAGTATAATAGCAAGATGATAGTTAGTAAGCACTTTGAACAGGCAGGGTTTAGACAGGTAAAACATTTAGTGTCAGAGAACAATGTCAAAACAGAGCAGGAGTGCAGGGAATAAGGGCAGTGAATAGGGATATAAGAATAGGTGGGATTGCAGGAGTGTATAATAGAATTAGGGACAGTATAAGTAGGGAATGGAAAACGTTAATGTTAGGACAGGGAGAGGCAGGTGAGGAAAAAAGGATGGTAGAATTAAGGGTAGAAAGGAAAGGTTTAGAGGTCAAGTTTGAGGATGTGAAAACAAAAGGGATATACATGGATTTACTGGGTGATGGGTTGGTGAGGCCAGCGTCAGAGAAGGTGTGGGAAAGGGTTTTTGAAGGTTTTGATGTGGGAAAGGTATGGGCAAATTTGGGTGTGAAATATAATAGCGTAGAATGTGAGCACAATGATTTTAAGATTAGGCACAATAGGGTTTACACAAATGTCGTTTTGCACCAAATGGATAGGAATGTAGGTAGGGTATGTGATGTATGTAAAGGGAGGGATGAAAATTTTGACCACTTTTTTGTTGAATGTCCAAGTTTGTCTGTCTTATTTGTGAAAGTAAAGGGGTTGTTAAGTGTACACTGTGGGGTTACCGTCATGAATGAGATTGAATGGAAGGAATTGTTATTGTTTGGGGTGGTGGGAAAAAAGAAAGAAGTGAACGTAGATTTGGTTAATTTTTTGTTGAGTCACGTAAGGTATGCAATTGTATGTAGGAGGAATGTAGCACATTATGAGGGGAAAGTTACCAGGGTGTGGGAGTTGTTTGTGTCACTATTTAAAAAGGATGTTAGGTTAGTGCACACACTGGGGAAAGCAGATTTTTGTAAACACTTTGTCAATAATAGCACTTTGGTGACTATTACGGGATCAGGGATGTTAGGTTTTAATATAGAGGATTAGTATCTGTGTTTGGTTTTGAGTCAGTGTTTATGTTTGTTTTATGATTTTTCTGAGTTGACCAAGGGCTGCCAGGCATAGATAAGACCTGGTATGCTACTTGGTCTCATGTTGGTTTTGTCTATTCTGGTTTAGGTTTAGGGTTTAGGGTTGTGTCTGTCCCACTTTTTGCGCTGTCTGTCATGAATCACCCGTTTTTTTAATGTGTCGTATCTTTTGCTTTATCATTCTTTATTGTTTTATCATTTCTTTATTTGTTGTAGCATTCTTTATTGTTTCTTTGTTTGGATTATTTTGCATATGGTTTATTTTGCATATGGTTTATTTGTTATGTTGATTTTATGATTTTTCTGATTTGACCAAGGGCTGCCAGGCATAGATAAGACCTGGTATGCTACTTGGTCTTTTTTGTTGTCGTCTTTTGTCTATTCTATGTCTGTCCCACATTTTGTGTTGTGCGGTCTGTCATGTCTCACTGTGTTATTTACGTATCGTATCTGTATGTGTTTTGTGAATAATGTAAATAACCGACTGAAAAAATTATCTGTGAAATGTATTTTTGATTAAAAAATAATAATAATACGCCCGATCTCGTCCGACCTCGGAAGCTAAGCAGGGTTGGGCCGTGTTAGTACCTGGATGGGAGTCCGCCTGGGAATACGCGGTACTGTAAGCTTTTCGTTCCTCCGCGTTACCGAGGAGAGTGCACTCTTTCCGGATAGACATTTATGCATGCTCTCGGGGTTCGAAAAATAACTTCCCGGGGTGCCAGTGGGTTGGTTGATGGCTCAAAATGACCGTATAGCGATGGTGGAGTTAGCAAAGTAGTATTGTGTTTTTACCACCTTCCTAGCCGGTGTTATTCACGGACAAATACGGTGCCCGGGGCACACTCTTTGCGGGTTAATAACGTCGCTTTACCGGGGCTTATGGTGAAAATTCAAATGTGTCCGGACAGGGGAGAGGGGCGGGATCGTAAATCACTTTGAATGGAGTCGATTGGAGACCCCCATCGATGTCGACACTGCTCGGAGTGAATTTAAGCATTTGACGCATGTTGAACTCCCTGTTCATTGAGTTTACTCCCGGTTCACTTCTCGGGGTGGCACCACGGTGGTTCAGTTCACTCACTCGACAGAAATATCGTAACATAATTACAACACGTTGTAAAATGATTTGGGGGGCCAACATCTTTAGCTAGCTCAAGTATATTGTTGTCTTAACAGTTGGTAAAATAACATGATTAAAATAAATATATATGAGCAATAACATATCGTGGGCAAGCACTACAACCAACTTGTCCGTCTGAAGCTACAATACTGGGATCATTCGTGATTGGGCTACAAACAGTCAAATACTAGGTGAACATGTGTGTAAGACACAAATAAACTTGGATTTCATGCATTTCAAGTGGCATATTTGTAATCATGACAATGTAGTCATGTCTAAGAATGCATTTCACCATGTTAATGTTAATTATTGTTAATACATGTTAATTCCCAGTATAGTGAAAATACCACCGCTCATCCGTGATCAGACTTAGCTGGGGTGCTGCAGCTGAAGAGTATCAAATAGAGTGCAAAAAAGCAGCATCTGCACACTCAAATATGTGCAAAAAACGATGTTTATTGCAAGCTTTCGGTCCCCAGGCTATCGGACAATGTAAACAAAAGCTGTATGACAAGTTTGTATGACGCAGTTTGACGAGGCTGAAAGCGCACAGGGTTGCCAGATGGGATTGACAATTTACAGCCTAAACTTTCTATAACCTCAAAATCAAGTAGCCCATTCGGCAGTAACCCGCCCCATCTGGCAACCCTGGATGCAACTCTGCAACCCTGGACGCGAAATGCATTTTGGGAAATAGGACCTGAGCTAGTGTCCATCGTAACTGACTTCAATTTTCACGGAAGTAACTGCTCGCCTACTAAGTTTCTCGCATACTCAAATCTCGCATACTGTACAGTGTGAACGTACTACATACTCAAAATCTACGTCATATCTAGTATGAGTAGTATGCTAGTACGCTATTCCGAACACAGCCTATGTTGCTGAGTGAGTGTCTTTGCCCAGCATGCAGTTCTAATGGTCCTATGAAGTGTGTGTGTGTGTGTGTGCATACTGTATGTGTGTGTGTGTGTGTGTGTGTGTGTGTGAGTGTGTGTGCTTGTACATGGAGTAGCTGTGGCTCTTCAGTAAGATGTTTGACTTGTAGACAGTCAATGAGATTCAGATGGGTTTAATTTCCTACAAAAAATATATGTAACTTTACATGTTTACATGCCATTTAGCATACGCCTTTATCCAAAGCGACTTACAACAAGTACATTTGTCTAAAGTAAGTGAATCATCTATATACATCAGCCATCATAAGGAAATAATCTATGGTAGGATCAGGGGCCATCGGCAGTCAAAATGATAGAAGGACGGATTACTTAAAAAAATAAAAATAATATTACAGGATGTCAATATGTAGCCTGAAGAGATGGGTCTTCAACCTACGGTGGAAGATGGGCAATGACTCTGTAGTCCTCCCTGTCATGATTAGATTAGATTATCCCCCAGGGGAAATGTATTTTCACACCACTGTACAGTATACATCTATACATACAACACAGTATAACACAGACAACAACAGACAGTACTACACATGACAGATACAGAAGTACACACACTCAGCGCAGTCTGTTATTTAAGGCCACAATGGCTGCGGGGATCAGGCTTTTGCCAAAGCGAGCCCTCTTGCACCTTAGTGTTCTGTACCTATGCCCGGATGGCAGTGAGTGAGTACAGATTGAGTGGGTGGGTGATGTCCTGTTCTATTGTGGTGGCGATGCGTGAGATGGCCCTGTTGTTTAGTGCTGTGAGGTTGGGTGTGGTGTGAGTCCAATTATCCTGGCAGCAGTGACTCTGTAGTCCTTCCTGTCATGACTCTGTGCATTTGTTGTGAGCAGCTTGGTAGTGTAATGGCATGGACCATGCCCTATGTGCAGAAGGTAGCTGGTTGAAATGTCCATGCTACTGATCTTCTTCTTTTTGCAGGTGCTTGCTGATGTAGATCAAAAAAGAAAAGTGATGTGAGTTTGTTGTGAGCTCAATTTACCTTTAAAGACTGTGAGATAAACGGTACAGTATGATATACAGAGGGATGTGAGATAAACGGTACAGTATGATATACTGAGGAATGCGTTGGGTTCTGTTCCCACAGTGTAACTACATCGTCCCTGCGACCTCGGTCATCGTCATCATCGTCTGCTTTCAACAAGACGCCTACGTGTCTTCCACTAACCTGCCTGTGCTGGCTCTCCTGCTGCTCTTCTATGGGTGAGTGATACACAAGCTCACAATAACAACAACAGGGGAGGAGGGGTGCTTGGTGGTGGGGGTGCCCCACCTATTCAATGTTAGAGGAAACACTGGCCCACAACACATCAGACAATTGCCCAAGGAAGAGCAGTTGAATTGATTATGATTGTTAACTGTGAAACTGTGTAGAGGAGGGAGACATGTTCTTCAACATCACCAGCACAGCCTACGTGGTAGGGATAGTTAGTTCGCTAGTTCGCTATCCTTTTGGATTAGGATCAGGGAAGAGGTGTGTTTTGATATTTTTGTTTGTTCTATGGTGGCCCACTTGCACGTCCCTGGGGGAGGACGTAACACTATAACTCTCACAACTTAGAATACATGTCACAATGAGTATGTGAGGTGCAAACGATATCAGATCATCGCTGTTTCAGCCAAATCCGGCGCTGTGTAGCCTGTGAGGCGCCGGAGACCAGCAGCTATTACCGCTCTACGCTCTCAGTAGTAACACATGACCCCAAGCAGCGAGAGGCGAACATTGCTGACAAACCGGGTATTTTTTGCCATGAACGGTGTTCGTCGGAGAGGGGGGGGGGGGGTTGTACTGTTTGTTGGAATAAGAATCAGAATCGGTTCTTTTGTTGACTGCTCCAAGAAAGAGGAGAGATGTTTTCTATTGCACAAGTGGTATATTTATTGAAAGTTACACCTACAAAGCAGTGCTGCAGCAGCTGGACCCAACCCTGAGAGGAAAGGTGTTTCCTCTTCAGTTTACAATATATTATATACTTTTAGAAAACACAGAGTCCTTCCCCTTTTGGCCACTATGATGTAAGAGCTGAATGGTCTATTAGAATGTTCTAAAACTATGAATTGAGTGTTGTGTTTGACGTGAGAACTGAAAAAGGAGTATCCTGCTACACCTGGTAGGGTACAATACTGATAATGTGCATATTAAAACAGGAAAACGGATAAGATATGTAACATCATAGCTAAGCAGCTGGTGCTAGACGAATTGACAATAGGACCTTTGAAAAATATATATCCTAACATGTTATCCTGATAGGTGGTGGTCGCCTCGTGCATACTACACAACCAAATCATATTCCATCTGCGACTATAGGACTATATTTGCATAGCAGCGGCAATTAAGGAGAGGCTGGTGGAGATACACATCGGAAGACGGGCTCGTTGTTATGCATTAAATGGAATGAGGAATGGTATCAAACACACGTAAGGAGGCTGGAGGACGTTGACATCGGAGGACGGGCTCATTGTAAACCCAGTGTTTGATACCATTCCCCATTCACTTCCATGCATGACAATAAGTCGGTCCTCTGATTTCAACCGCATCCAGCCTCCCCTGGTGCGCATAATGCTACAACAGTGATTCGTTTGCAGGAAAAGTGCTATACATAAAATAAAAGTTATTATTATTCAGGAGAAACAGGCATATTGGATAAATTGGACAAATTGGACAACAAGAATGTACATACATAAACAGATGTTCTGATTAATCATTAGCGGGTGAACGAGCACGGAGCACGCAGCCTTATGAACCACAACTGAGCGCCATCATTTCGCAAAATTGTCATCTATCCTTTAAGAGCGCTTGGGCCTTTTTTAAATCTAAAATTGTATATAATGTATGTGAAACGAATATCTCAGTCTACAAAGGTGGCGGCTATGGCTCCGGAGGCAAGCCCGGATTATCCATATATTGCATCGGGTGAACGCCCTGGGGCACCAGCCAATGGGGGGGCACCAAATTATTCGGACAATGAATAGACCTTTAAAATATTTTGGGCACATTTTTAAAATATAGGCTATATTTACTGGAAGACATCCACACAGGTACAAAACTAACGGTTATATTTAGGCTATCATGTATAAAAAGATAAATAATTGCGAGTTCGGTGTAAGTGCCACCCCCCAGTCACAGACAAGTGCGCGATGACGCAGTGCCGCCAAACTATCAACTATCAACGAAGAAATCAAAATGTACAGGCGACAACTGAGTGGCTCTGCCAAGCGAAAAATTAAGCAAGGCAAAGACTCCAGACATACAGCCACTCTTAAAAATGTCCCAACATATTTTTTTTTATTTCACCTAGGCCTAAAATTAGCACCGAAGTTAACAGTGGGAGGGGGCAGCAGAGCGAGCGAGCCCATTCACAGCCACACTGGAGCAAGTCTTGCTGAATGTGTAGTAAGAATGGTTCATGTCATGACCTGGGGTTAGACTTGTCGAATTGCCGGGGACAAAGTTACGACAACGCCAGTAACATGTCGGGTAAATATAACGGCCTCCAGGCGCATCTTAAAAAAGCAAACCCCCTGATTCATTACGTGCCCTGTGCTGGACATTCCCTTAATGTTGTCGGTGTAAACAGCATTAATAGCTGTAAGGATGCGAGTGATTTCTTTGACCTACTTCAGTCATTGAATGCGTTTTGTGCAGCATCCCCTCACCGATGGAGCCGGATATTTAAAAATAAGGATGTGAACATCAGCAGGACTCTAAAACCACTGTCCAGTACTAGATGGAGTTGTAGGACTGACTCTACCAAAGCGTTGAGAGAGAACTATAGTGCAATAAGAGAGGCCTGATAATAATAAGATTCCCTGCTGGCAATTGAATCCGAGTTGGTCAAAGAAATGGACTTTGAGGATTTAGTAAACGACTTTGCCTGCGTAAAATCAAGAAAAAAGAAGTTCTGCTAAAGGTAAGGCTTACTTATGATTATTTGGGGCTAATATGACACTGTGGCTGATTTGGGCCTGTGTGATGCACAGGGCTATAGCCTACGTCTGATACAGCATCACGAAGGTGAGCAGAGCGGCAAAGAGAGAGGTGCTGTTTATTTCCATAATACCTGTAGTACGCTTCATTAATGCGGACAGAAAATATGTTCTTATTCTTATGCCTGCAACAGTCGTTATTGGACTTGGTTGGTATTGAGCTTGTTTTATTGTAGTATACAGTATGTGCATTTTCCCACTTTGTTATGGTTTAGCATGTAGTCTCAGGCCATTTATGATGGAAATAATTAGCCTATATTTAGAAAGTCGTGTTGCATTGTGATGTGAGTTGCATTCAGATTTGAGCATCAGTGTAAAGGCTATACCACGGCATCAGGCCCAACTGTGATGAGCCTGTACTGTAGTTATATGCTCTTGTAAATCTATGGGTTTTGTAACCATAGTAAATATCAAGTCTGGTCACCCTAGGGCACCCTAGGGGGTTAATCCAGGCCTGCCTACACACCACCACCCCTTACACACCACCACCCCCTACACACCACCACCCCTTACACACCACCACCCCCTACACACCACCACCCCTTACACACCACCACCCCTTACACACCACCACCCCCTACACACCACCACCCCCTACACACCACCACCCCCTACACACCACACAGCTGACACTACCTGAGGGAGATCATAAGATACGGATGAGATGATACATGATTCATCATAAGTAAAAGACCATGAGATCAAACAAAGGTATTACGTTTATTTTCTGCAGTGGCCTCCAGTGGGTCCAGGTAGAGATATGTCGATGTGCCACACGCGTGTTCCCTGTGTGCCAACATATGAGGTGTGTGTGGGAGGGGAGTGTTTATATACCGGTAGTGTGTGTGTAAGATATGTCACATAAGATATGTGTGTGTGTGAAGGGAGTGTTTATATAGTGTGTGTGTGTGTGTGTGTGTGTGTGTAAGATATGTCAATCACGTTGTGGTGTATGTATGTGTATGTGGTGTATGGTGTCTGTGTGTATGTGTGTGTGTGTGTGTGAGTGTGTGTGTGTGTGTGTTGTCACTTCCTTGTCCTGTCCTGGCTGGGCCGGGGCCGGAGCCGGGGGTGGGGGTGGGGCTGGGGGCCGGGGCTGGGCCGGGGGAAGCCAGGGGGGGGTACGGGGGGCAGGATGTGACCGCCCTTATGGGACAGGACGTTGATCTCCTGCCTCAGCGCCGCGGCCTGGCGGGCCTGGTCCTGGACCAGCCGGGTCAGCCTCCTCCTCTCCTCCTCCTCGGCCCGCCTGCGGCCCTGGAACTGAGCCCCCTGGTAACACACACACACACACACACACACACACACACACACACACACACACTGCAGGAGTGGTGAACATCACACACTCCTGCAGATTCTTCCTCTCTGATGCTTCTTCAGGTTTCCTGCATGACTGAAACTCTTCCCACACTCGGAGCACTGGTATGGTTTCTCTCCTGTGTGAATTCTCAGGTGGCTCTTTCGGTTTTGTTCCCGATTGAAACTCTTGCCACACTGTGTGCACTGGTATGGTTTCTCTCCAGTGTGAATTCTCTGGTGTCTCTTTAGGTTTTGTTCCCGATTGAAACTCTTTCCACAATGTGTGCACTGGTATGGTTTCTCTCCTGTGTGTAATCTCTGGTGCCTCTTTAGGTCTCCTGCCCGAGTGAAACTCTTCCCACACTGGGAGCACTGGTAAGGTTTCTCTCCAGTGTGTATTCTCTGATGCTGCTTCAGGTTTGCTGCATGCTTGAAACTCTTGCCACACTGGGAGCAGTGGTGTGTTTTCTCTCCTGAGTGTCTGTGTTGTTTATGGTTTCCTGACGTGGTGGAGCTGGGCTCGCTGTCTGAACCTGGGTTGGAGCTCTGCTCATCTGTAAGAATATGAACATATACAGGGTTACAAACACATTTTGTGCAAAACATTGAGCAAAGTTGTCAAAAAGAAGAATATTATTTTAAATAGATATATAACTATAGTTTATACTGCAAAACATGATGGTGTCTCAAATATATTGTTAAAGAAAAGGTGTAACAAAATAAAATAATATAAACATGCCTGTACGTCATATACGTGTGAGTTTGTCCCAACATAATACAAGGGTCAAAAGGTCAAATTGTATGACCAAGTGGATTGGCGGAGTAACACAATGGTTAACTCATTTAAACCGGGGGCGCTGTTGCGTTGTTCTACCTTTCAAGCCGGGGAAAGCGGATACGTCATTTTGTAGTATGTGTATTTTTTCCACATTCTTCTGGTCTCTTGGCCAATGGAATGCATCAACATATAACATATAAAACAGAAGAATATAGGGGATTTTGGCAAATATGTTTGGTCCGCTACCCACATGTTTAGCTGTGTTGTTCATTCCATGAATGCATGATCCCTACAAGTTGTACCTCGTTACACAGGTGACTAATCAGGCTTTCCAACGATATAAAATACAATACCAATTGGTATTATTAAAGGGGAGGATTAATCAACCAAAATAACGTTTCCAAACTTTTTTTGAGGGGTTTATATATGTTAAGGTACATGTGGGAATACGGTACATGTGGGAAAACTAGGGTTAGGGTTAGGTGCTAGGGTGCTACGGTTAGGATTAGGGTTAGGGTTAGGATTAGGGGTAGGGTTAGACATGCTAGCATGTACCAAGTCGACGTAGCACCTAACCCTAACCCTAGTTTTTTTCGTTGTTTGGTACCTGTACTATAGCAATGACAATAAAGACCATTCATTCATAGTTTTCCCACATGTTCTGTATTCCCACATGTACCGTAACATATATACATATAGTACATATACATATTAATGTACAATTCAATAATATTTCAACAATATTGTAGATTTTCACTTTGAAGTGGAGAGATTATAAGTACTAATAGATGTTCTTTTCTCATGTAAAATAAGGGCTGAATTTAAATGTAAAGATACATAACAGAGCTTTTGAAAAATGTGCATCTTAAAATAAAGTGCTTAATTTTTGAAAAATAAATTAAAAAACGAAATATAAAGTGTAGCTTCAGTTTCCCTCTCTCTTCTGTTTTGCTAGCATGTCCTGGGTTAATATTTCGGTTTCCCTTGTGGCTGATGATGCTGACGTAGGTATCTGTAGGTACATAGGTGTACAGATAAAGGCTGTAAACCCCTTATGCATCACTGTGTGTGTGTGCTATACAGCCCGATCCAAATTATTATGCAAATGATATTTTTCTCAGATTTTCCTAAATAGTCGATGCAAATGACAATCAGTATAATTTTCAAGTCATCAACCGTTAGAGTATAATTCAAATTTTATTGAACAAACCTCCCAATGATAACAGTATTTTTTTTTTAAATAAAAAACTCAAAATGCACTGTTCCAAATTATTATGCACAACAGAGTTTCAAAACATTTTATAGGTTGTAACGAACTAAAAATGGTAATTTGATGAATTTAGGGTTAGGAGGTCATATTAGGAGGTCATATTTACTGAAATCAAAAGCTATTTCAAACAAAAACATCTTAACAGGTCAAGTTAACATAGGACCCCTTCTTTGATATCACCTTCACAATTCTTGCATCCATTGAACTTGTGAGTTTTTGGACAGTTTCTGCTTGAATTTCTTTGCAGGATGCCAGAATAGCCTCCCAGAGCTGCTGTTTTGATGTGAACTGCCTCCCACCCTCATATATATTTTGCTTGAGGATGCTCCAAAGGTTCTCAATAGGGTTGAGGTCAGGGGAAGATGGGGGCCACACCATGAGTTTCTCTCCTTTTATGCCTATAGCAGCCAATGACACAGAGGTATTCTTTGCAGCATGACATCGTGCATTGTCATGCATGAAGATGATTTTGCTACGGAAGGCACGGTTCTACTTTTTGTACCACGGAAGAAAGTGGTCAGTCAGAAACTCTACATACTTTGCCGAGGTCATTTTCACACCTTCAGGGACCTTAAAAGGGCCTACCAGCTCTCTCCCCATGATTCCGGCCCAAAACATGACTCCGCCACCTCCTTGCTGACGTCGCAGCCTTGTTGGGACATGGTGGCCATCCACCAACCATCCACTACTCCATCCATCTGGACCATCCAGGGTTGCACGGCACTCATCAGTAAACAAGACTGTTTGGAAATTAGTCTTCATGTATTTCTGAGCCCACTGTCATGCTGCAAAGAATACCTCTGTGTCAATGGCTGCTATAGGCATAAAAGGAGAGAAACTCATGGTGTGGCCCCCATCTTCCCCTGACCTCAACCCTATTGAGAACCTTTGGAGCATCCTCAAGCAAAATATATATGAGGGTGGGAGGCAGTTCACATCAAAACAGCAGCTCTGGGAGGCTATTCTGGCATCCTGCAAAGAAATTCAAGCAGAAACTGTCCAAAAACTCACAAGTTCAATGGATGCAAGAATTGTGAAGGTGATATCAAAGAAGGGGTCCTATGTTAACATGTAACTTGACCTGTTAAGATGTTTTTGTTTGAAATAGCTTTTGATTTCAGTAAATATGACCTCCTAATATGACCGCCTAACCCTAAATTCATCAAATTACCATTTTTAGTTCTTTACAACCTATAAAATGTTTTGAAACTCTGTTGTGCATAATAATTTGGAACAGTGCATTTTGAGTTTTTTATTTTTTAAACAAATACTGTTATCATTGGGAGGTTTGTTCAATAAAATTTGAATTATACTCTAACGGTTGATGACTTGAAAATTATACTGATTGTCATTTGCATCGACTATTTAGGAAAATCTGAGAAAAATATCATTTGCATAATAATTTGGAACGGGCTGTACTCTCTGGTTAACTGGTCATCTCTCTCTATCCACCGAACCCTTCACTGGTATATTTTCATTTACAAATCCCAAGGACCCAAGGACCTTGCGCACGGCAGCCCTAGCGCTCGTTTATTCAACTTGTGAATACTGCGCCCCAGTATGGTGTCGCAGTGCCCACACTGCAATTAAGTTGACCCTCCCTTTTGCCCATTACTGACCCCTCCCTGTCCCTAGCTCTTTAGCTGTCTAGTCTTAGGTTTTGTAGTTTTACAGCTGGTGCTTAAACACGAAAACTGTAAGTAGCCACTGCTCCCCAAACCTGGAATACTTGACTGTTAAATGCCGACCCACTTACCTCCCGAGGGAGTTCAACGCAGTGTACATTACATGTGTTTACATAGCACCAAACGCAGATGGTAGCTTAGCATTGGCGCGGCTATATGACGTCATCAGTGGTGAACAGAGCGCGGACCCACAGGCAGTCCATATTATTGCCGGAGACTTTAATCATGCCGACCTGAAAGTAGTACTACCCAAGTTCTATCAGCATGTTAAATGTGCAACAAGAGGAGACACTGGATAAGGTATACACTAACATCAAGCGTGCTTACAAGGCTAGACCGCTAGCTCATCTAGGCATGTCTGACCATGTGTCAATCCTCCTGATCCCAGCCTACACTACCATGAGGAAAAGTGCTCCCATCACCACTAAGACTGTCAGAACCTGGCCAGAAGGGTCTGCTCCACTGCAGATCTGCCTAAATGACACCTCATGGCAGGAATATGAGCATGAGGACCTGGAACAGTTCACGTCGTCGGTTCTGAACCACATAGTGAACTGCACCAACTCAGTCACCGTGGACAAACGGGTCCGGGTCTACCCCAACACGAAGCCATGGATGACTGGGAAGGTCCAAAAACTGATCAATGAGAGGGACAACGCCTTCTTCGCAGGGAAGGGCACACTGCTGTACAGCACCACCAGGGCTAACCTAAAGCGCGGCATCCGGGAGGCCAAGGCAGACCACAGAGAGAAGATTGAGGAATGCTTCCTGAGCAACGACTCCAGGCGGGTGTGGCAGGGGGTTCAGCACATGACAAACTTCAGAGCCAACAGGCTCACAGCAGCAGAGGACGACCCCCTGCTGGCGGAAAAGCTGAACTCCTTCTACGCCCGGTTCGACGAGGGGCGAACGGAGGTAACCACAACACAAACACCACTCTCTCCAGCTCTCAGCAGCCTCACCCTCACAGAGCATGAAGTGAGACGCGTGCTGAAGGCGGTGGACCCCAGGAAAGCCTCTGGGCCGGATGGCGTCCTGGGACGGGTGCTGAGGGACTGCGCCGACCAACTGGCCGGGGTTTTCACCAACATCTTCAACCAGTCCCTGTCCCAGGCCACCATCCCACCCTGCCTGAAAACCTCAACTATCATCCCAGTCCCGAAGAAAAGCACGGTGAGCTGCCTAAACGACTACCGCCCGGTGGCACTCACACCAATCATCATGAAGTGCTTCAAGAAACTAGTCCGGGCCCACATAGTCACACGCCTCCCGCCCAACCTGGATCCATACCAGTTCGCCTACAGAGCCCACAGGTCCACAGAGGACGCCATCGCGACGACTCTACACGCCACCCTATCCCACCTGGAGAGGGGAAACAGCTACGCGAGACTGCTCTTTGTGGACTTCAGCTCTGCCTTCAACACCATCCTTCCAGACAGGCTAGTGACCAAACTACTAGACCTGGGACTATCACACTCTATATGTGCATGGATCAAGGACTTCCTGTCCGACCGCCCCCAGAGGGTGCGGGTGGGCTCCCACACCTCCACAGCCCTCAGACTCAGCACTGGGTCCCCCCAGGGCTGCGTGCTAAGCCCCATCCTCTACAACCTCTACACCTACGACTTCACCCCCGTCCACCCCAGCAACTCCATCGTAAAGTTTGCAGACGACACCACCGTGGTGGGCTGCATCTCGGGGGGGACGAGGCGGCGTACAGGGATGAGGTAGAGCAGCTGAGCAAGCTGTGCAAGGTTAACAACCTGCTGCTGAACCAGTCAAAGACCCAGGAAATCATCGTGGACTTCAGGAGGAAAAAATCTGAGGTCCAGCCCCTGCTCATCGACGGAGAGAGCGTGGAGAGAGTCTCAACCCTCCGATTCCTGGGGGTGCACATACAGGATGACCTCTCCTAGAAGAACAACACAGCAGCCACCATCAAGAAGGCACAACAGCGGCTCTACTTCCTGAGAGTCCTCAGGAAGGAACACATCAAGCAGGAGATAATGGTGGCCTTCTACCGCGGCGCAGTGGAGAGCATCCTCACCTACTGCATCTGCAACTGGTTCTCCAGCTGCACAACCACAGAGAGAAATGCGCTACAGAGAGTCGTGAGAACAGCCCAGAAGATCACCGGCGCCCCCCTCCCCTCTCTGGAAGAGCTGTACAACACACGCTGCCTCAGGAGGGCCTCCAAGATCTCCAGAGACCCAACCCACCCTGGGTACGAACACTTTGCCCGGCTGCCCTCGAAAAGGCGGTACAGGACCATGGCCGCAAGGACAAACAGACTGAAGCTCAGCTTCTACCCCAGGGCCATCCAGGCCCTGAACACAGCAAAGACCTAGGTTCTGGGCCCTGGACAGTCTGGACGGATTGATGGCAGCTGCTGGATTGAAAAAATCAGGTGTAGTGCTGAGGCACAAATGTGTACATTTCAAGCCTGCAAACTGCGACACTTTAAATGAATGTGCAATAACACTATGTGCAATATGACAACCCTAGTCGTTTTATCTGTACAGTATAGTATAGTGGATAGTGTACATAGCCTTTATTTATGTAAACTAGCTCCTTTCCCTTCTTGTTTTTTTCGTTTTTTTTTCTCTTTCCTAGCACCAGGGGAGCCACCCCTCCCAAATTTCGTTGTTTGGTACCTGAACTATAGCAATGACAATAAAGACCATTCATTCATTCATTCATTCATTCATTCATTCATTTAGTTTTAGATTATCTTAGACTGTTTTAGACTAGTTTTAGTTTAAGACTATGTAGTTTTAGTTTAGTTTTAGACTATATTGACGGAAAGTTTAGATTATCTTAGACTGTTTTAGACTAGTTTTAGTTTTAGACTATGTAGTTTTAGTTTAGTTTTAGACAATGTAGGCCAGGTTTCGTATTGTATTAGGTTGTGGTGGATGTTGTATGCCTGTAAACAGGTCACACTTGAAAATGAGCCCTTGGGGCTCAATGTGTTTTTTACCTGTATAAATAAAGGTTACATTTAAACATTTAATAAAAAAATAAAATAAAATAGGTACATCGGTATCTGCTTGATCTTTTCACAAAACTCTTATTTTTGTGTCCCCTCAAGGAAGGTTTCAGCTACCAATCATGCACTCCTTGACCGTCAGTAAATGTGTTTTATGTTGACGCAAAACGCAAGCAACTTTAAGGGAACATTCATTAGCACGTTGTTGGGCAGTGAATGAATGTGTTTGAATTCTGGTGGATCGATCATATTGGACTCTGTATCGTGTATTTTCTCTGTCCTCGGTTCAGATTTGAGTGTGTATGTTTCTGCTCAAAAGATGGGTTTAGTCTCGTAACGCTTTACATTGCCGCTTTTATTAATCGCCATGGTCTCCAAACATATCAGACATACAGGGCCCTATTATGCACTTCATAAGTCTTAAGCAATAAGACGAGGCGGTAGATCTAAACTTAAGACGTGGAGGCGTGGTCAAGGCCACTTTGCTATTATGCGTGCGGTAGTGGGCGCCTAAAACCCGGCGCTAAGCCCAGAAATTAGTCATGTGTGTGTTTTGGGCGTCTTCTCAATCAACCCAATCAGCGTGCCAGGTGCCATTCCCTTTAAGAACCGGCTGCGTTGAGTCTTTAGCGCTATGCTATTATGGAAGTCCTAAGAAGGAGGTCAGCGCGCTTCTCTGCAGAAGAAAGTAACAAGCTCGTGCATGAGGTCAAGGCTCGTCAGTTCGCAATCTTTGGAACGGCGCGAAATCCTCCCCGAGCCGAGGTGGTGAAACAGGCGTGGGAAGAAGTAGCAGCGGCCGTGTTTGCCTCCTCCGGCGCGCTCGTGTTTGAAAACGTGCATGAAGTCTAGCGCCTAAGAACTTTTCAAACCACTTCTTAGTGCTAGGCGCAAAGTCAGATCGCATAATAGCAGGGGCGCCTAACGCACTTCATTAACATATGAACACTCCCACAATGAGTAATATATGCACGGGAGTCTTACGTCTTATGTGTGGGCGCCTAGGGACACCTGCATAATAGCAGTAGCGCGTATGAAGCGCATAATAAGGGTGGCGGTAGGTCTTAACCTGGCGGTGCGTCTTAATTAAGACTTAAGACGGCAAGTTAAGAAGTGCATAATAGGGCCCACAGGGTTTGAACTGAACTGCCCGTGGGAAGAATGAACATGTGAGAGTCTGTCCATTCTTTATTAAACAAGGACAAAACAGAGATAATTGTATTCGGTAAACCTGACAAAAGATCGAAAGTCAGTTATTCAAGTTGTTATTTAAGCTGTTTAGTAAAACATACAGATTTCAAAGCTTACAGTTATAGAATGAATATGGCCTTAAGTGCAGACTAAATACCCTCTTTAATTTGAGGGTATTAATATCCAAATTGGAGGAAGGGTGTAGAAATTACAGCTCTTTAATATGTAGCCCCCTCTTTTTCAAGAGACCAAAAGGTAAATACCCTACGCTTCGTGCTTTGAATTGCCGTTTTACCCTACATGGAACCGTTGGAATTGTTTTGATAGCACATTTTGTTTAGGAATTACGGTAATGAGAACAATGTGTGTAAAATGCATGGCCGTTTTTATTAAGGCGTTTATTTTATTAGTTTTTAGACAGTTTTATAGTGGTATTGACAAAAACCGTTGCTATTTTCAAAAACCGGGGTTTACGGTACAACCGTAAAATCGCCCAACCCTAGTATCTGTGAGATCTACCCAGTGTTTCCTATATTCCTGATGCTGAGCTGCACTTTCCCCTCTTTGTGTATTCCGGTAAGCTGTCTCCAGTTAAAAGGTAGAAACCCATGCTACTTTACTGAGCTCTCTGAATTAATTCAGGAAGAAACCACGCTTGTCCTGAAGCCAGATGTACTGATAGTAGGCAGTTAGGTAACGTTCTAAAAGCTGTCCGCTGGACGAGAATTCTACTGTACACAAACGGTCTTCATTAGATAAACCAATACATATAAACACTGTGTATGACAAAATATGGATTGACTGTTTTAACTTGTGTGAATAGTTGTTGTTACCACTCATACAATGTTTCAATATAATCCGTTTCACCATTCATCAATTATAAGTCCAGATGTGAGGTGTCCGTCGCGCTCAGAGCGTCCGATTCTATCAACTACATTTGGTCACGCTACGGCCGAAATGTGGTTTAATGTTGACCAATTTCGGAGGGGGATCCCAATGACAGATCAATACAACCTAACTATCAGTTGGTTTCCATGGGATATGTTCACGCGCACAGCAAGTTTCACCAGTTTCCGGATTTTTTAAGCAGTCAAGAAAGGTAAGAAAGATTTTCCTATCGTTTTTCTTATATGAATTATTCTCCCTACATGAATAAAACATACCTCGTGATCAACTACAGCTAGCTGTGAACATTTGGATGTGTGGTGTGTTCTGACAGACTATTATTGGTGAAGCAATGTTAAGTTTAATTTGGGGTGTGACCGATGCTACAGCGCTAGCTGTGGCTTGCTGAGGAGAACGGTGGGGCGGGACTAGCATCTCGTTTCGTTGGAGGCGGAGAATCACCCAACGTTTAGATTTCAGTGAACCCCTCATGATAATGTTGCCAAACAATTTGTAATATTATTAGGAGACAGACAGAAATCTGACGAACATAATGTCAGGCTGACACAATACAGTCGTGTTAGCGAAGTGTTAGTCAACTTCCCAGCTGTCTCGTGTGTATGTGTTTGTGTATGTGTTTGTGTGTGTGTGTGTGTGTGTGTGTATGTGTGTGTATGTGTATGTGTATGTGTGTGTGTGTGTGTGTGTGTATGTGTGTGTATGTGTTTGTGTGTGTGTGTGTATATGTGTATGTGTATGTGTTTGTGTGTGTGTGTGTGTGTGTGCGCGTGTGTGTGTATGTGTGAGTGCATGTGTGCAGGGCACGCGCGCAAGAGAGGGGGGGCTGGGTGAACCTCTATCCAGTGTGGGCTATAGCAAAACATTGCTGAATTTCATACATATTTTATTACATCAGAAGACTATTATTGTGTGTAATTTCAATTCTTATCTTTCAGATACTTAGTTACATTGGAGACATCTGCCTGAAGCATTGTGACTGTGAGCTGTGACTTTCACTGCCTGTAAGAGAATATTCTTCAATACCTATTCTACCTGTGACTTTCAATAGGCCTACCTGTAACAGAGAAAATATGTAACGGATGCAGTTGAGTCCGCTATTGTTTTAATTTGAGTTCTCTTATCTTTCAGATCCTTTGCCCTTTGATGCAAAATGGCCTGTGCTGTAGGAGAAGAAGAAAGGTCCGTCTCAAACATCACCAACAGGACCGTTCTAGATTTGAGAAGAAAGCATGGAGGGATTACAGCAGAATTTTTAAAAGACCTTAGGATGGAGACTCTAGAGTCACAGGCGTCAGACATGGCAGCTGCTACTGACGCAGCACTAAGAAAATGTGTCGAGAGGGCACATCAAGTCTTCAGTGGCCTGAAGAAAACAAAGAAGAAAGAGGGGGAGCTATCTGAATTTCTTGAGAAGGCATTCATTATCCCAAAGAAAAGAGAAATGGGTGGGACTGTAGACAAGACACTGTACATTCACCTCAAGGAGGACATGAGCCAAGTCAAGACAACTCTTTTAAATGTAGGCAAGGAAAATATTCAATTAGAGTCAGAGAACATTACATTACATGTCCAGTTGGATAATGTGGAGAACAAATTGAAGAAGGAAATGGAACACAATTCAGAAATCTGTGAATCATTTAAATCAAAACTGTTCATCCAAGAGGAAAAGGAAAAGCAACAAGTCAAACATAATACAAGCAAGGTGCGCAATCTAAATAAAAAGCTTAAGAAGAGAGACAGCCAAATAAAAGAGCTTCGAGAGAAAGTTGTCCATGAAGCTCAACAACATGTTGCCATGGAAGAAACAGCAGAAAGAGTCGAGGAGAGAGTTAAGAAAGCAGAAAAGAGAGCATGCAGCATGAAATCTAGTTTGGACAGTTACAGAAAAAGACTGAAGAGAATGTCAGTCAAAGAAGTCAGAGAAGAGCAGAAAAGGGAAGACACAGAAAGGTTGCTAATAGAGGTGGAAAACAAACTGAAACAGCTAGACAAAGAAAAGCAGGAATTGGCTGAACTCAGCGCATTCATGGATGAGGATGTCATCACCACTTTTGAAGATGGCAAGTATAGAAATGAAATTAGAGAAGTCATCATAGAGTTATTAACAATGAATGTTTCCATGACAAAGGTTGATGGTGTCATCAGAACAGTCCTAAAAAAGTTGACTGGAAAGGATGTGCAGCAGTTGCCCAGTAAGTGGTTGAAGTCCCACCTGCTTGTGGAAGCCCGGAGTCTTGCTGACATGCAGTTAGCCGAAGCCATGCTCAGCAGCCAAGTCAGTGCAAGTGCTGGACACTGTCTTCATGGAGATGGAACCTCAAAGTTTCACAAGCACTATCAGGATTTTGAGGTCACACTTTCCAGTGGAGAATCAATGACACTAGGATTGCTAGAGCAGGCTGGAGGAGACACAAAGGCTACTTTGGATTCCTTCATGTTTAGGATCAAGGAGCTGGCGGGAGCAATAAAGAAAGGGACAAGAACTGAGAACATCGCAAAACTGATTGCCTCAATCAAGACAACAATGTCTGATCAGGGACCAATCAACCCAGGGTTCAACAGAGGATTGAGGATGTTGAGGGAAGATCTTCTCCCTGTTGCCATTGAGAAGTGGGACAGTTTAAGTGAAGAAAACAAAGCACAACTTGGGTCAATGTCAAATTTCTACTGCAAAATGCACCTTGTTGCAAACCTGGAGGAGAAAGCCAAGAAAGCCTTGAAGAGCTTTGAGGACGTCGTTGTGCAGGAGGGGAAGAACACCCACAGCTTCACCACCAATGAAGCAGGAGCAGTGCGTTTAGTCCGAACAGCATGCAAAGCATTCACCGTAAGAGGCTCTGATGAAGCGGGCATTCCACACCTTCTGGAGGCTCATCTAGCTCCTCTTAATAAAAAAAAATCACATGGTGACTTTCATTGGCAACCGAGTAAACATCCTCTGCTACAATGCTGCTGCAGTGTACTTTCATAGAAACCACATCATCGACTTGATCCAGTCACTGCCGAACCCAAACCAGCTCCTGCGCTCCATTGTGGTAGATGTGCAAGGGAAGGCCCACTTGGCAGGTGTGAGAGCACTTGGCATCATAGATAAGATGGTTACAGGACCATTCTGGCGGCTCATCTCTCAAAAAGGCAAGAACATCCTCAGCCTAAACCACCATCTGTTGGATATGAAGATCCAGTTTGAGAGATGGAGCCGAGATGCAAGTCCACTCCTGGAAGCAGAAGCCCTATTCAACGAGGAAGTTGTTGAGGTCCACAAAGATGATCTGTACGAGGAACTCTTCAGTGAAAGTGGCGATGAAGAGTTTCAGGTGATTTTTTATATTGTGCATCTGTCAAATTTAAATATATTGAATGACAACTGTACATAGACCCTACTGTGTGTATGAGTACAAACATACTACACGCGTGTGAGCATGCATGCACAGTACAGTCACACTCATGAAACACTGTCACACTTGTACCCACACACAGTGAAAGATTATCCCATGAAACGCGTACATGGACTGATTGGTAAAAAAGAATTGCGAGAATTAAAAAAGAAATAAAAAATTATTTTGTAGGTTTTGACACTATCTGTTATGTGTAACTGCAAATGTCAGGATGTAGCATGGTCATTCTGATATATTTGTATTTATTCCCCTCAGACCATGACACAGGAGGCCCTGGAGCTGATGATGTCTGGGATGCTTATTCTGTTGGAAAGGCAGGCTGCAGATCAGCTTCCAGGAGGAAAGTACTGGGATCCCTCAGAGGAGGTGAGGGCGCATGCTGGAAATGTGCCAACAACAAATATTGTGTCAGAACGTGACTTTGCCATCCTCGACATGCTGGTGCGACAGAAGCCTTCTGCTAGGACAATGTCGCATGAAGCCATGATCATGTGGCTCCACAATGGCACGGTGGAGTGGCTGGATAGCCTGCCTCCTGAGGAGAAGGAGGAGAAGATGAGTCAAGCCAGGAGAGCTTCTGGGGATGCCCTGCAAAGGTATAAGGAGAGGAAGGAGAAAATCAGACAGCACAGACAGGAGGTTCTTCTGAAAAAGCAGCAACAGAAGAGAGAGAAAGAAAACAAAGAACTAAACAACAAGGTCATGCTGACAAATAAAATAACAAAATTGGGTGGTGTATGGTGTTCAGCAGCAGAAATATATCACCAACTTTCAGCTCTGGCTACTGAAAGAGAAAAGATTCTAGCCTTAGTGACCCAGCTGCAGTTCCACAGGTCTGTCCTTAAGGCAAAAGGAGCAAAATAACTGTTCCAGCAGTCGGTCACAAGAGATGGGAAATCTCACACTTTCAGCTTCAAGGAGCTTCGCCTGAATGTGCTTGAAGTTCTAAAAGAGAACCAGGTTGTTGAGGAGACCGAAGAGAATCAACAGGAGCCTGCAATAACATACCGCAGCGAGGAGGAAGTAAGGAAGAGGCTAGAAGAGGAGAAACAGAAATTGGCAAAGAAACTTGCTGCAGCCAGAGAGAAGAGACAGAGGATCCAGCAAAAGAACACACTGACTGAGTTTCTGGAGAATCCAGAGAGGTTAGTGGGGAAAAGAGTCAGCCACAATTGCTGTGAAGAAGGTGACCAAACTCCAGTGTGGTACCTGGGTACAGTACTACAAATGACTCAGTCCAAGCCTAGTGGCCTGAACACAGTGTACACAATTAAATATGACGTCGGTGACACTTGGGAGTTCCCCCTCTTAAAAGACTTTCAAATTGGAGACCTCAAATTAGTGGACAATTAGTATGCTGTTACCATAATTAGTAATCCTCCTGCTTCCTTTGTTTAATTATTCTTTTTATGATCTAACCTCAAAAAAAATTCTGTTTGCGTTCTGAGTGAGTGAGTGAGTGAGTGAGTGAGTGAGTGAGTGTGTGAGTGTGTGAGTGAGTGTGAGTGTATGTGTGTGTGGTGTGTGAGAGAGAGAGTGAGTAAGAGTGATTTGGTGCTAATTGTTAAATAAAACATTATTTATTAACTTGATATTTCTTCATTGGGTCTGCAATCTTTGCAAGCGCACTTTTCAATGCTCATTTGCATACCCAAATATGCTCATTTGCATATTTACGTTACGTTATTTTATAAGTCAGTAACAATATTATCAAAATGTGCCCTTCAAAATGAAACAATAATGTTAGTAGAGGATTCAAATGTTGAGCTTACTTGTCACTAGTTACATATAACGAGTGCCTAGTTAGCATATTGTGTACTAATTAGCATATTATGTTTAATTAGCATATTCAAAAATGACTCGCATGGAATATAATATAAATTATTTTGCATTATTATTCAAAATTGTATGTTGATTGGATATTCCTATCTTGAGATATTTAAGTTTATACATCTCAATAGTAGTAAATGTATGCCATTTTACTGCCATTCTGGTGCCTTCTGAATAGGAGATTTACATTGCATGTCCAGCGACATTTTGACCGTCACAGCTGAACTTCAATCTGCAATATCTTGGGATTGGTAAGACATAAATACATGAATTAAATTGCATTGTTTCTGGAAGACTTTAATACATCACATGGTACAGACAGATAAACTCAGAAAACAAGTCTTATTTTATGCCCCTAACACCCTACATATGGATACAAACAGAATAAGTGACGCTTTCCACCAGCATTTTATCAATCACTCCAACTCCTACCGTCAGGTCGGCGCCTCCGTTGTTGTTCAAGCTAGTGTCGCTTTCCCAGTCTTTGTGTAATAAGTGAACTTGTTGTAATGTTTGCCCTCTAGCACAGTTATAAACTTAATAAATGACTCGTGTTGTCTTCAGTCTCAGCACTGTGTGCGTTTACTGATCCGCCATCTTAGCTCCACATCCCGTTCCTTGGTCTCGCGAGAATAACTGACGTCTTTATGACGTCTGAAGTTTATTTGTATAGCATTTTTTTCATACAACAAGGGGCAATTCAAAGTGCTTTACAGTTTTTTTTAAAAATACAAATATGATACACAAACAAAATACAAATATGATGCCTTAGGTTAGGAGAGACGTCAGCTATTCCCGTGAGACCAACGAACAGGTCCATACACAGTCCGCTAGGTGGCGGTAATGCGCCTTAAGTTGGTCGCAAACCTTCAAACTGAGAAGAAGAAGAAGAAGCCCAACGAACAGGATGTGGAACTAAGATGGCGGATCAATAAACGCACACAGTGCTGAGACTGAAGACAACAAGAGTCATTTATTACGTTTATAACTGTGCTAGAGGGCAAACATTACAACAAGTTCACTTATTACACAAAGACTGGGAAAGCGACACTAGCTTGAACAACAACGGAGGCGCCGACCTGACGGTAGGAGTTGGAGTGATTGATGAATGAAGCAGAGAGCTGCTAGATACAATGGTCAGTACAGAGCTGCGTTAGTAGTGATACAAGATCATTATTACATACTTATTCATTACAATCAAATACAACCATGTTCATAGATGTGGCTTTGTTTGGCTAGTTAACCAGCCAACTCTGTAACATTACCGTAGTGAATTACTCATGACATGACGTAGGCCTACTAGTTCCCTCTCGTCCGCATTTCAGACAGCAAATGTTACCAGCCCTTTATAAACAAGCACAAACACTTTCCACCACTTATCCATGGCACGTTTTGTTCAGTAAAAGATTGCATTTCATGTTCGAAAGGCGCTATGTAAATAAAGCTTTACTTACTTACTTACTTATAGGGCTGGGTATCGCCACTGATTTCCCAAAACGATTCGATTCCGATTCACAGCTCCCGATTCGATTCACGATTCGATTCGATTCGATTCCGATCCGATCTAGTTACAATATACTTTTTTTGCTTGAATATGAAAGAGATTCTCCGAACTAATGCTATAAATGGTTCAAGGAACCCTATAACATGTAGCATTGTTAAACATATCAATGAATTGACTCCAAAGCAGTTACATGAATGTACTTTTTATTTACATATGACTTTGCTTTTGTCCAGCTCATCTCTATCGTCACATTTTTTAAATCCAAAATGCACCCAGACATCTGACTTTAAGCCTGGTGGTGACTTGAGTGTCCCTGCCATCGCCATGTTTTTAGATTTTAGTGTTGAGACCTCACGTTGCGTGAGATATGATAAATTCTTGTAGCGCGAGATCTGGCCACGATCTCGTTGCGGGTTGAAGCTGCAAGCAAAAAAAAAAAAGGAAAAAGAAAGATCGATCTCGGGATTTATGAATCGATAATCGCTCATTTAATGAAGATCGATTCAGAATCGGGAAATCGATTTTTTGAACCCAGCCCTACTTACTTACTTACTTACTTACTTACTTTTACACTGCTGTACTGAAAAGGTACTGAACCGTGACTTCAAAACCACAAACTGAAATGTGTCTGTACCGTTACACCCCTATATATTTAAAATGTAACAATACAAACCTGATCTTTTCAAATCTGTAATCTCTTACCTTTCAATAGCTATTTTCATTTCGTCTGCACTCTTATCCTGTGGCCTGTAAATGGTATTTGAAATGTTAAATGCCAAAATCATGGCATAATCAGCCTATTTGCTGTGTTGTCAACACAGAAAAAGCTAAACTTTTGTTTTGTTTTCCGCGGGGATCGCGTTATTGACATGTTCTACACCTAGCGAGTGAATTTCAGACTTGGGTGTAATGTATTTCGGTCCCAGATGGGGGCAGTAGTTCGATAAAAGCCTGGAGAAGGAAGTGGCTTGCTGTGGGTTGTAGTAATGGCGAAACGGATCAGGGTATGTGCCAAACGCGGCGCGGAGCATTGCGGAGCATCGCGGAGCAGCGCGGCCATCGCGCGACTCTTCAAACAGTTCAGAGTCGGATGATACAGAAAAAGTGCAGAAAAAAAAAAAAAAGTTCTGCAGAAAAAGCTCGTTTTCTCTGTTTATTGGTCAAAATCAGGTGTTTTTGCTGAAACCACCCTATGTTCTACGGCCGATTTCTAAACACTCAAAGAGGCTATAAACAAACTTTATTTTTCTGATGAAAGAAGAGAGTCTAACGTTTTGGTAGATATGTTCAATGTTTATGTAGTCCGAAAAGTCAATATTTGGTGGGTCTTCAAAGTTCAGCGAAAATGCCCCAAAAGTCTGGCAGTGTGGAGCTCTCCGCTCTGAACATGGCTGGCAGTCAAAGAGTTAAAGAGGGTATTTAGTCTGCACTTTAAGGCCATATGCATTCTATAACTGCAACTTGAATATGTTTTGGTTAACAGCTAAAATAACAACAATTCTCTCAGTGTCCAAAATGCATATATATATATATATATATATATATATATATATATGGACCTACATATAGCTTGGCTACTGTTTTCCACTTCTGGTAAAAAAATAATTGATTACATTTCTTTAATATTTTGATCATCTTTATTCGTAGGATTCCCTGCACTGTGAACTCCCCATCTGGGCAATGATGGATGCTTCTGCTTGTTCTGGTCATGACGACATGCGCCAGTGCTACGTCCAGTGTGGGAAGAAACTAAACATGGCGGATATTGTGAACATACGGCAGCGAATCAGAAAAGGAGGACAACACCATTGTGGTACAACTGATCAGTAAGTCATACACATGCTGTGAATCCTGTCCACAAGTAGCCTATTATGTTCACAGGGTTCGACAGTAACGCTTGTCCGGAGCAAGTAAAAAAATCGCCGGGTTTGTTGCTGGTCCTGGATATTTTTAACTGTGTGCAGGAAGAACAACATACGGCATAATAATAATATCTTCATTCCACGATCATCTAGTCTGGTCTGGCGCCTGCGCCGTCTGTTGTTCTTCCTGCACACAGGTAAAAATATCCAGGATCCAGCAGCGTTGTCTGGCTCCCGCAAACAAATCCGGTGAATTTTTTATTTACTCCGGGCAAGCGTTACTGTCGAACCCTGGTTCAATAATTCACCATAGGGTGCCAGGTGTACAGTATGCTAATAGTGGTCATTGAATTGATATGATGAATTATACTGCCAGGTGCATAACTATAATCTTAGCCAAGTCATTGTATTAGCTCAGTACATTTCAGCAGCAGCTAAACAGTTGGTAATTAAAGGGCAGAACTATAAGCACATCTAATAGATGAATGTCATGTATGATAACGCAGCAAGCTTGCTTGAAAGGGAGCTGCCAGTCAAGCGTGCAAAGTCCACGCCCATACAGCCCTCTGTCTGACCAGGAAGTTGAGCCTAACTAGAAGATTATTGTCATTTTTTCTTGGACACAAAATACAATTGGAACCGTTTAATGTCTATTTTCCAGACCCTTTAATTACAAAGAAATGCAATCAGTAATCCATAGATTATTGCATTTGCAGGACATGTCCTGTCAGTCTAGGTGGGCTTTCAGTGAACTGGTTGGCTGTCATTTATAATTGACTCTGCACTGTTTGTGCCTCCACTGTTTCTAGATGCAGGTCCTCTTCAGCTCATGTAACCATGTATGAACCAGAGTCCACAGAGTCCCCCGGATCTGGCTGTGGTTCTCCAGCCCTGAAAATCACACAGTGGGGTCCAGAGATGGTGGCAGTGAAGCTGGAGGAAGAAGATGTAGAGGAGAATGGTGTGATGGTGAAAGAAGAAGTGGAGGAGAAGAGAGTGATGGTGAAAGAAGAAGATGGAGGTGCAGCTGTAATGCAGAAGGGTGTGATGGTGAAAGAAGAAGATGGAGGAGAAGAAATGAGGGAGGAGGGAGTGATGGTGAAACAAGAGGTCGAAGTAGAAGTGGAGATTGAAGACACGGATGGTAAGTCTTTGTTGTGTAGTGGTGAGGGTCATTGCACTGCTGTAAAATCAATGCTGCCAGTGGCAAGGCAAGTTTATTTGTACGGCACATTTCATATAACAGGGGCAATTCAAAGTGCTTTACATAGCCTACATTATTTAAAAATACAGCAAGAGGAGCATAGCAAGAAAATAAAAACTACTGAATAAAAGCAAATATAAGAGGTAAATAGATAAAACATTTTATAAGACAATAGTTTAGTTTAGTTTATTAGTTTATTATATCGAGGACAATCCAAATACATGAACCATATAAAATACAGTAAAAAAGGCAGCTTTAGCCTAGTCGGCTAATTTTCAGCTGAAGTCCCCGGCCAGTTGCAACATGGCATCCTGAAAAGTAACGTCATTAGTTAAAATAAAACATTTAAATATTCTAAGAACACGTGGCTGAGACAAGGTACCCCAACATCACACTTGACCAAAAAAACACGTAAGCAAGCTGAGGTGGTTGAAGGGGCTACAACAAACACCACATATGGGGGCAGCGACATTTCAAGCACATCGAAGCCACAGGACAATTACAGGCCACACAACATTAAGCACTTACAAACAGCAATACATTAAACAAAACAAAACATACAAAAAAAGGCATTATGGGGAGGCAGCACAGAGAGGGATTAATGAGGACAAGTATAGTTCTGTGTCAGCCAGGCTTTCATGTGTGTTGTGAAGGTGGAGTAAGTATGTATGTCTTTGAGTTGGTTGGGTAGTGAGTTCCAGTTTTCTATTGCTATCACTGAGAAGGATTGCTTACTGAAGGTGCTTTTCCTGAATGGAACTATAAGGTCGCCACGAGAGGTGCTTTTGGTGGGCCGTAAGCTGTGGTCACGCTGGTTTATGAAAGAGTTAAGCGGGGGAGGAGCTTTGTTATGCAGAATTTTATGGATGAGACAGATGTTTTTGTATTTGATGGTGTCTTCCCAGCTAAGGTATTTACATTGGTCTAGGATGGTACAGTAGTGTGTGCTGTTGGGCTTCTGGTCCATGACCTTAAGGGTCCGCTTGTATAGGGTGGCTAATGGCTTTAGGGAAGTGCTGTATGCATGGCCCCAGCTTGTCAAACAATATGTGAGGTGCGACATAATTGATGCGTCCATATATAGTCTGGCAGCACTCATGGTCAGTGAGCTTCTGATGTACCTGAAGTTTGCCAGGCCAAACTTCACCCTACCAGACACTTTCTTGATGTGCTCTTTGAAAGTCAGGTTTGAATCAATGATGATCCCTAAATATTGGAACGACGGAACTATACTAATGTTTTGCCCTGAAATGGTTATGTTTGCCGTGGTCATATTGTGTTGTTTGGAGAAGAACATTCCTACAGTTTTATTAACGTTGAGCTGGAGGCAAGAGCTGTTGAGCCATTTGGTGACCTTTTCCATAGCAGAGCTAAGTTTGGCAGCTGCCAGGTGTTTGTTCTTGTCATGCACATATAAAACAGTGTCATCAGCATATGTACATGCACTTCTGGGCAGACAGATGGTAGGTCGTTGATATATAGGCTAAACAAGAGTGGGCCAAGTATGGAGCCTTGTGGTACCCCGGTGTAAGACATGATGGTAGTAGGTGAGCGCTGATTGTTTATCTGGACTAGCTGATTTCTGTCACTGAGATATGAGTCCAACCATTTAAGGGCTGATGGCAGACAGCTTGGTGATAAGGACCTGGTGCAGGGTTTCCGTTAGAAAAAATTGCCGCCGGTCATCGTGTCCGGGAAGATTTCGATTTACCGGACAAACGTGAGATATTCCGGTCATCATATTAAAATATAATATAGCTGTTTGCCGCGGTGATTATTACTGTTGTGTAGCCGTTTAATGCCGTTTAATGTCTATTTCTCATCCGATACGATTAGATGCGAGCTATATAATATATAATAATATAACATGATTCGCATGCGCGCTATGCCATATGTCCAGCGCTGAACGCATCTAGCGCGGCCAGCGCAACTCGGTGGGCACCACAGTGCACCTGAATGGAAAACGCACTCTGTTTCTTCAGAAGAGCACCAACTCCAGCACGCTTCCCCATCATTACACTGGCCCCATCCGAGCCCAGGCCAATGACGCGGGACAGCTCCACACCTCTCTCGCGGAGCACCTCCACCACTTTGTCAAATATACACTGTGCGGTCCCGGAGCGCACATCATAATTGCCCAGAAAACATGTCTCAACTCTTTTATTTCCAACTTCACGTATATAATCAGCTTCTTGTCCACGGTGATATTTACTGTCTCATCAATGATAATTCCAATGAAGTCACTCCCCTTTAGCTTTTCATCCAGCTGATCCATCACAACGTCTTCCAGTGCCCTTTCCATGTCATCAACGGAGTCGCTGTGGCGGTAAATGCCCTCACTCAAGACAAAATCTGGAGCCTTAACTGCTTTCAGTAGCTCAGTCAGTCCCACATACTGATGACATGCGATGCCATTTTTTGCCATGTGAAATGCAACTTGTAGCTGAGAGTGCAGCTTATTGTTAGCCGTTTCATTAGCCTGCTCACAGTGGCCTTGCATAGCGGTTTGCTGTTGCCTCAAACTGACCGCCGATATGTGCTCACTGCACCGACTGTGATCAGTGAGACATTCTCATATTCGCTATATGCTATATTATGCTCCTCTTGTGAATCCGTTATTCCTCCCCGATGTTTTGCACGGTGAGCAGAACATTTTTCCTTCCCCATCTAAACGCAGCCAGGGGAAAGTTTCTTTCCATTCTACTCTGAACCCTCAAGACTTTCTGACTGGAGGAGCCACTACCTCCATCTCTTTAGAGCCAGACTTCTCCTCAGACTCATTGTTGCTTGGTTTCATGAAGTAATTGTTAAGCTTACTTTGTCTTGCCATGTTTACATTAATTTAATCGCTCGCTATGGTGCACTTTGAGCTGCAACGTTTGCGTATTATTATGGTGGCCGGGTTGGCAGGGTTGCCAGATGGGCCGGGTTATCGCCGAATGGGCTACTGGGTTTAGCGGTAATAGACTGGTTAGTTAGGCTGTATTGTCAATCCCATCTGGCAACCCTGCCGTCGCTGTTTCGCATAGGCTAGCTTACACATTAGGAGTCATCATCATGCCGGCGTCAAATCATATCATGATAAAAGAAATACATAGCCTATATATTCGTCTTTTTTAAAATAGAAGGAATCAGAATGAACTTTAGCGAATTGTATTCAAATTGTGCTTAGAGGGAATTATTTTCACCGGACATTATGACCGAAGAGATTTAGATTTGTCGGACTTCAACACATTTTACCGGACAAAGACCGGTAATTACCGGTTAACGGAAACCCTGACCTGGTGATTGACTGTGTCGAAGGCTTTGCGGAGATCTAAAAACACAGCACCTACAACACCTCCTCTATCAACCATACCTTTGACCTTTTCTAGGAAGTAGCAGTTGGCCGTTTCTGTAGAGTGTAGGGTCCTAAAGCCAAACTGCATTGGATGAAGGGGAAATGGGCTATTGCTTAAAAAGTGAACGAGCTGCTCTGTAACCCACTTCTCAGTGACCTTGGAGATAATGGGTAAAATACTGATTGGCCTATAGTTACCAACATCCTGGGGGTCACCTGACTTGAAGATGGGAGAAACAATAGCTGTTTTCCAGGTACTAGGGACTGTTTCCTCAAGTATTGATTGGTTGATAATTTGTGTAATGGGGTGGACTAGGTGTTCTTTCAGAGATTTCAGCATTGTAGTGTCCATTCCATAGATATCCTTCGCTGTTGAGAGTTTGAGAGATGAAATTATGACTTGGGTTTTGTGTGCCGAGATGGGCTGAATGCTGAAAGAGGGCTTGGTTTCATCAAGTTCAACGTTATTGTTGGTTATTTGAGGAAAATTCTGTGCGATCTCTTTTACAGAGTCAATTAAATATGTGTTAAAAGCTACAGCTATTTGGGCTGGATCTTGTGTTAAGTTGTCATTCAGTTTCAGCTGTATCTGTTTCCTAGGCCTGTGGTTGGTTCCCATGACATTTTGGATTTGTTCCCAGATCCGTTTGGTGTTTCCCTTTGCCTCTTTGATGATAGTAATGAAGAAATTAGCTTTAGCCTTTCTGATCATTTTGGTAACCTTGTTCCGGAGGGAGGTAAACCTATGCCTGTCACTGACTAGCTGTGGCTTATTCTCCAAAGCTCTCTTCAAAGCAAAGTCTCTTTCTTTTATCAGGTTAACTATCTCGGTGTTGAACCAGGGAAGGGAGTTGTTTTTTTTCTTTCCTTTCACTTTTTGAGTAAATGTATTGACTAGACTTTGTAGTTTGATTGCTAGTGTCTTGGAGTCTACCTCTACGCTGTTCCCAGTGAGGATGTTATTCTAACCAATCTGTTGCACTGCTCTTTCAAAGTTATCCATTTCCTTGTGGGGGATCCTTAATTGCTCAACTGGATTAAATGGATGTTTAAAACGATTCTTAGTAAATTTTCTGGACAGTAGTGTCAGGTTATGATCAGAAAGACCAGTAATGAAATGATATGTCTTGACTACTCTTTCAGGCTTGTTGCTGAAGATCAGGTCTATCTGTGTCTGGGAGGATGCAGTTATTCTAGTTGGGCCATCTAGAAGTTGTTTAAACTCCAGACCGTCTGTGAGCTGCTTAAGGGGTTTCCTAATTGACTTGTCTAGCCAGTTACAATTCAGGTCACCAAGTACAATCACTTCTGTTTTTGAGTCACACTCTTGAAGTAGCTTTTTGAATGTAATGTAAAAATCCTTGCTAGCAGAAGGTGGGCGATAAACAACAATGAGCACAAAAGACGTTTCTCGAGAAAGCTGTACATTCAGACCGATGCATTCTAAGTCATGTTCGAAAGACCAGTTTATTAGTTGACAGTTGAAATGGTCTTTGATATAAATCATGACACCACCATGTCTGTCAGCCAATCGGTCTAGTCTAAACGTGTTGTACCCAGGGACATTTAATACAGCGGATGGAGAGTTACAATGTAACCAAGTCTCACTTAGGCCTAGGAAGTCCAAGTTAGAGTTAGTAAGAAGATGGTGTATTTGCTCAGCCTTTGGGGAAAGGCTGCGGATGTTAATGTGACCTCCTAAAATACCACTCGGTTTGTGTCGCGGGTCCCAGATCAGTAAAGAGTGATTAACAGTTTTTAGTTTCAGTTTGCGGTGTTTTTTCAAAGCCAGGTTACGGTATTTTTTCAGGATTGGGTCAGTCGTGTATTGCGCGGATTTACCAGCTTCCTTGTTGTTTGGACGATTGAAGTAGTTCGAGTCATGGACTGGGTGAATAGTCGTTCCCTCGGTGGTGACCAGCCGACCACCGACGCCTCCCTCGCCCAGTGCAGCGGTTCTCCGCGGCCGAGGCCGCCGTTCTCTGACAGCAGTGGATCCCAGCCGGTGACGCGCGTTCAGCCGACCATCCTGGGAGACATTGGTGTTGCGCTCCAATTCACTTCTCCGTTCCCCGAGGTCAATGGATGAGTCCCCGAGTTGATGTCGCTCCTCCGGTCCATCCACGCCAATCAGACAGGAGACGATTGGCATCAGATTAGGTTGGTGCATACATTCAAGAATTTTCGAATCTCTGTTGTGATCACATACCTGAGAGGCAGAGTTGTTGCATTTGATGTCTCCATTGCTGGCGTCGGTAATCGGTCCAGGACAGGGGTGCACATCTCCACTCAAAAGTAAGTAGATTGTGATGATAATAAGATTGTCGCTTTGACGTTTGTGTTGGGCAGTGATGCTGCGTTTGATTTGCTCGTGGCCTGCGGTGTTGACAAACGCTTGCAGCAAAACATGTTTGCCGAATCCAAAATGTTTCGTCGGTAGTGCATTTAGTTGCATAAAGTTGCCGTTATAGGCTAGCTTTGTAATCGAATGTGGCCCGGTGTCTAAAAAGTTTAAAAAAACGAAAGTTACAAGTGCGAGGAGTGCTCCCCGCACACCTGTGCTACCTGCTTCAGCCATGTTCAGTTCATGGATAAAAGACATTGATAGAAGTGTTTAATCATAACTGCTGCAAAACATGAAGGTTTTTAGCTTAGATTTAAATATCTTTAGGGTTTGCGCCTGTTTGATTTCTTCAGGGAGTTTGTTCCAGGAGCATGCAGCAGCTGACCTTAGGGGCCTTAGGGAATATAGGGTGAGGAGATCTGATATGAATATAGGGAGGGAGGAGATCTGATATGAATATAGGGTGGGAGGAGATCTGTTATGAATATAGGGAGGGAGGAGATCTGATATGAATATAAGGAGGGAGGAGATCTGGGGCCTCATTTATAAAGCTTGCGTACGCACACTAAGGTGCGTAAGCAAATTTTCCCGCAATTTTGGTATTTATAAAAACTGTGCGCACCTCTAGGCTACGCACACTGTGATCCATGCGTACGCATAGAAACTGGAGAAATGTCAACTGCGACTCCGCTGGCAGAAGGATGAAACAGGAGAAACGCTTTGAAATGGATACAATTTCCACCAACATAAATCGAAATATTACCTCACATATTATGCGAGTGCACACAAAGAATATACGTACACACTGCACATATCTTATTCTCCCTTGTCCTGTACCCATCACAATGTAGCCTACATATATCTTTGTTCGTATCATATAGATATTCATGCAAATATATTAACTTTTTATATTCATATTCATTGCACATAGCGCGAGGCTGGACAAGTTGAGCACCGTTCCTGATTCACTGTTCCCGAGTGCTCAGTGGGTAACGTCCCGATAAGTCCAATGATCGCAATATCCATACATTGAAGAACATGAACAAGCCCACTGTAGACAATTGACTATCATCCCCAAGCACACCCCATGTATACGGACTACGAACATTTTAAGCGCACAGACACTTTATTACTGAGCTATCTATTATTACTAATTGCACCACCAGTGTATCTTGTCTTACTTAATCTGTAATTATTAAACAATACTTGGATGTTATGACATGTATTATCATGAATAGTAAGGTGAACAGTAGGACGAATCATGTTTAAACTGACTCCGTTGTTGAAGCAGTCTGGAACATAGATATTATATAGACGAGAGAAGAGAGTTTCGGTGCGTACGCAAAGCAAGAACATTTGGATTCTGATTTATAAAAGGCGCACCGCACGCAAGTGGAATTTGCGGGCCACTCTTCCCACACCTGCTTCCCTTTATCCCAATCAACCCTAAATGTTGCGCACGGGAACGAGCGTCTCGCCTCACCGTTTTTAACACCCATGCTTTGCCTATTATTGGTCAGTTAAATGCCCGAGAGAAGGCGAAAAAAAATTCACCCACTCAATTTCTGCGCAGTAGTTCCGCTTAACGAACACATAACAATATGAAACTCTATAATATCTATGTTCCAGACTGTATCGACAACGTGTTCACCCTATTATTTATGATAATACATTTCATAACATTCAAGTATTGTTTAATAATTACAGATTCAATTAAATATGATTCCCGATTAAACTGTACAACATATCTCCCTTTGTATTTATTATGTTAAATCATGTTTTTTCTTTTAGATTAGATTCAATCTTATTGTCATTGACAAGTACCAAGGTTGTCACAAGGAAATGCTGTTCGTCATCTAACCTGCATTGTAGAAAAGCCAAGCATGTTTCAAGTTTATTGTTATGTTACATTTAAGAGAGTAAAATTCGTAGGCTTCGGTTCCTGACATGGCAGCACAAGACATAAGGCAATAGGCATAATACAAGATAAAGGTGACAATATTACAGCTAAGACAGGATACACTAGTGATGCAACTACAGTAGTAATAATAGATAGTTCAGTAATCTGTGCGCTTAAAGTTTTCGTAGTCCGTATACTTAGGGATGGGGTGTAGGCCTACTTGGGGATGATAGTCAATTGTCTACAGTGGGCCTGTTCATGTTCTTCACTGTATGGATATTGCAATCATTGGACTTATCGGGAACGTTACCCTTATGAAGACGTACATTACTGTGAAGTCAATGCGGACGGTGGTCAACCTCGCGCTACGTGCAATGAATATTTATGTAAAAAGTAAATATATTTGCATGACTATCAATATGATATGTACAGTAAAGATATATGTATATAGTGTGATGCGTACAGGACAAGGACGAATAAGATATGTGTAGTGTGCACGTATCCTTTGTGTGCACTCCTTCATAGTACGTGAGAGGCAATATTTCTTATGTCGGTGGAAATGGTATCCATTTCAAAGCGTTTCTCCTCTTTCATCCTTCTGCCAGCGGAGTCGCAGTTGCTCATTTCTCCAGTTATTATGCGTACGCATGGGTCCCAGTGTGCTTAGAGGTGCGCACAGTTTCACGCCAAGTTCCTTTTTTATAAATCCCAAATTTGCGGGAGGATTTACGTACGCATGTACGTAGGCAAGTCACAAAATTAATCAATCAGATTCTAACCTCTCCATCATGGGCAAGACCAAAAAGTTGTGTAAGGACGTCAGGGACAAGATTGTAGACCTGCACAAGGCTGGAATGGGCTACAAGACCATCAGCAAGCAGCTTGTAACTGTTGTGCGATTATTTGAAAATGACAGAAAGACAAAATAACCATCAATCGCCCTCGGTCTGGGGTGACGAACATGAAATGCATCTGCGTTTCCTTGTCTTAGTACTTCTCAATGACAATAAGGTTGCATCTAATCTAAAAGAGAAATGATTTAGTATAATAACTACAAAGCGAGGTATCTGTTTTTGCAAAACAACCTCTCAAATGTTGTAGTTTAATCGGGAATCATATTGGATCTGTAATTATTATACATATTATACCAATACTTGGATGTTATGACATTATCATAAATAATAAGGTAAACAGTAGGACGAATCACGTTTAAACTGATTCCGTTGTCGATGCAGTCTGGAACATGTTATATATGGTCTGGCGAGAACGTTCGTTCGGAAATGTACTGATTGGGTGACTGACCATTTATATGCAACGTTTGCAGGAAAAGTGCCATAGAAATAAAAAGTTATTATTTTATTATAGGCAACTATGGGCGTCAAAAAGGGTGGGATAAGACGCTCGTTCACGTGTGCAACAGAGTTGATTGGAAGCAGGCGTGGAACTTGCAAATTCCACTGGCGTGCGCACCGTTTTATAAATCCGAATGTTGGCGACGTAAATGTTCTTGCTTTACAAAGGTGTGTAGGTACGCAAAGCGTAGGTACGCAAAGCTTTATAAATGAGAACCCTGATATGAATATAGGGAGGGAGGAGATCTGATATGAATATAGGGAGGGAGGAGATCTGATATGAATATAGGGAGGGAGGAGATCTGATATGAATATAGGGTGGGAGGACATCTGATATGAATATAGGGAGGGAGGACATCTGATATGAATATAGGGAGGGAGATCTGATATGAATATAGGGAGGAGATTTGATATGAATATAGGGTGAGGAGATCTGATATGAATATAGGGAGGGAGGAGATCTGATATGAATATAGGGAGGGAGGAGATCTGATATGAATATAGGGTGGGAGGAGATCTGAAATGTATTTTGGTCCCAGACCATTTTCTGTGAGAGACTGGTAGCCAGTGTAGGGATCTCAGGATTGGTGTAATGTGTTCAAACGTATTCATTTTTGTTAGGACCCTAGCAGTTGCGTTTTGGATGAGCTGCAGCTTACGAACAGCCCCTTTAGATAGGCCTGTTAGTAGACCATTACAATAATCAAGTCTACTCTAAACAAATGCATGGATGAGTTTTTTTTTTTCAAGGTCTTATTTGGACATGAAACCTCTCATTCTTGTTATGTTTTTCAGGTGATAGTAGGCTGATTTAGTTATCGAGTTCATGTGGCTGTTGAAGTTTAGAGTCTACAGGTTGCTAAAAACAACATCGTAGGGGATAGCTGTGTGATTATTCTGACCGAAACCTGGCTAAATGACAACATTGTGGACGCAGCTGTTAGCTTGGAGGGGCGCACGCTACACCGCGCTGACCGAACGGAGCTTAGCGGGAAGTCAAGAGGAGGGGGGATCATAATATCGACGAAGGATAGCTGGTGCTTAAACACGAAAACTGTAAGTAGCCACTGCTCCCCAGACCTGGAATACTTGACTGTTAAATGCCGACCCACATACCTCCCGAGGGAGTTTAACGCGGTGCTAATAACATGTGTGTATATAGCGCCTAGCGCAGACAGCAGCGTAGCATTGGCGCGACTATATGAAGTCATCAGTGGCCAACAAAGCACTGATCCACAGGCTATTCACATCATAGCGGGGGACTTCAATCATGTCGACCTGAAGGCAGTACTACCCAAGTTCTATCAGCATGTGAAATGTGCAACGAGAGGAGAAAAAACACTGGATAAGGTATACACCAACATCAAACGTGCTTACAAGGCTAGTCCGCTAGCTCATCTAGGCATGTCTGACCATGTGTCAATCCTCCTGATTCCTGCATACACTACAATGGGGAAAAGTGCTCCCATCACCACTAAGACTGTCAGAACCTGGCCAGAAGGGTCCGCTCCACTGCAGATCTGCCTAAATGACACCCTATGGCAGGAATATGAGCATGAGGACCTGGAACAGTACACGTCGTCGGTTCTGAACCACATAGTGAACTGCACCAACTCAGTCACCGTGGACAAACGGGTCCGGGTCTACCCCAACACGAAGCCATGGATGACTGGGAAGGTCCAAAAACTGATCAACGAGAGGGACAACGCCTTCTTCGCAGGGAAGAGCACACCGCTGTACAGCTCCACCAGGGCCAACCTAAAGCGCGGCATCAAAGCGGCCAAGGCAGAGCACAGAGAGAAGATTGAGGAATGCCTCCTGAGCAACGACTCCAGGCGGATGTGGCAGGGGGTTCAGCAGATGACAAACTTCAGAGCCAACAGGCTCACAGCCGCAGAGGACGACCCCCTGCTGGCGGGAAAGCTGAACACCTTCTACGCCCGGTTCGACGAGGGGCGAACGGAGGTAACCGCAACACAAACACCACTCTCTCCAGCTCTCAGCAGCCTCACCCTCACAGAGCATGAAGTGAGACGCGTACTGAAGGCGGTGGACCCCAGGAAAGCCTCGGGGCCGGATGGCGTCCTGAGACGGGTGCTGAGAGACTGCGCCGACCAGCTGGCCGGGGTTTTCACCAACATCTTTAACCAGTCCCTGTCCCAGCCCACCGTCCCACCCTGCCTGAAAACCTCAACTATCATCCCAGTCCCGAAGAAAAGCACGGTGAGCTGCCTAAACGACTACCGCCCGGTGGCACTCACACCAATCATCATGAAGTGCTTCGAGAAACTAGTCCGGGCCCACATACTCACACGCCTCCCGCCCAACCTGGATCCATACCAGTTCGCCTACAGAGCCCACAGGTCCACAGAGGACGCCATCGCGACGACTCTCCACGCCACTCTATCCCACCTGGAGAGGGGAAACAGCTACGCGAGACTGCTCTTCGTGGACTTCAGCTCCGCCTTCAACACCATCCTTCCAGACAGGCTAGTGACCAAACTACTAGACCTGGGTCTATCACACTCTATATGTGCGTGGATCAAGGACTTCCTGACCGACCGCCCCCAGAGGGTGCGGGTGGGCCCCCACACCTCCACAGCCCTCAGCCTCAGCACTGGGTCCCCCCAGGGCTGCGTGCTAAGCCCCATCCTCTACAACCTCTACACCCACGACTTCACCCCCGTCCACCCCAGCAACTACATCGTAAAGTTTGCAGACGACACCACCGTGGTGGGATGTATCTCGGGGGGGGACGAGGCGGCGTACAGGGATGAGGTAGAGCAACTGAGCAAGCTGTGCAAGGTTAACAACCTGCTGCTGAACAAGTCAAAGACCCAGGAATTCATCGTAGACTTCAGGAGGAAAAAGTCTGAGATCCAGCCCCTGCTCATCGACGGAGAGAGCGTGGAGAGAGTCTCAACCCTCCGATTCCTAGGACATCACATGCGGGATGACCTGACCTGGAAGGACAACACAAAAGGCACCATCAAGAGGGCACAACAGCGGCTATACACCCTGAGATGCCTCAGGAAAGAACACAACACGCAGGAGATACTGGTGGCCTTCTACCGCGGCGCAGTGGAGAGCATCCTCACCTACGGCATCTGCAACTGGTTCTACAGCTGCACAACAGCGGAGAGAAATGCGCTACAGAGAGTCGTGAGAACAGCACAGAAGATCACCGGCGCCCCCCTCCCCTCTCTGGAAGAGCTGTACAACACACGCTGTCTCAGGAAGGCCTCCAAGATCTCCAGGGACCCGACCCACCCTGGGCACGTACACTTTATCAGGCTGCCCTCGAAAAGGAGGTACAGGACCCCGGCCGCTAAGACAAACAGACTGAAGAACTGCTTCTACCACAGAAGACCTAAGTTCTGGGCCCTGGACAGTCTGGACGGATTGTATGGCAGCTGCTGGACTGAAAAAAAAACAAACAGGTGTAGTGCTGAGGCACAAACATGTACATTCCAAGCCTGCAAACTGTGACACTTTAAATAACGTGAAAAAATACTATTGTGCAATATGACAACCCTAGTTGACTATCTGTGCAGTATAGTACAGTGGATTGTGTACATAGCCTTTATTTATGTAAACCAGCTCCTTACCTTCTTGTGTTTTTATTCTTTTTCTAAAAGTTTTTTTTTTTTTTTCCCCTTTCCTAACACCAGGGGAGCCACCCCTCCTAAATTTCGTTGTTTGGTACCTGTACTGTAGCAATGACAATAAAGTCCATTCATTCATTCATTCATTCATTCATTCATATAATTACCGTATTTTCCGCACTATAAGGCGCACCGGATTATAAGTCGCACCTTCAATGAATGGCCTATTTTAGAACTGTTTTCATATTTAGGGCGCACCGGATTATAAGGCGCATAGAATAGAAGATACTGCAGTCAAACGTTTGACTGGGTTTGCGTTACGCCCAAGCTCCACCTACTGCGTTGCGTCACCTCGCCATCAGCGTTGCGTCAACTTCCCGTTGTCCATGCTCCACCTGAGCGTTGCGTCACCGTCAACGTTCTACCTGCTCCACTGTCATTGTCAAAATATATATTTTTCCACCTCAAGTAACAGCCGTTCGTCATCCATTTTTGCAACAAGCGTCAAGGACCTGTGGTGATTCACAGCTGACTCGCGTGAATAGCAATTCGCAATAGCTGCGACCACGAGCTATAGAGTAGTTGGCTACAAGCATTTTCGATCTGGTATTATCTCTATTAGTGGATTAACCGCTGTGGTGATTTAACAGCTGATAAAAATACATCAAGTAGACTACAAACAGAGCAAAACAAGAAAACAACACCAGAAAACAACCAATAGGCTATACAATTATAACCAACAACCAATATGTGACAGCTCCTGGTGAAATGTGCAACGTAGTTTTTCAGTTTTTACATGTGCTTGAACTACAGATCTTTCAAATGATGTGTCATACATTGACATCGGAGAAAGTTTGAACAGGACAGGCGTATTTGAATGTCGGTGCACCTCAAACACTGAATGGGAGAAAAGTGACTAAACACAGCCACAGCTACGAACGCTGCTAACAGCTAGCGGCTAACAAAACACATCGCTACGAAGGTCTAAACCAGTGGTTCTCAACCTTTTTTGGGCCAGCGCCCCCCTGTCCATTATCTTTTTTTTTTTTTTTTAATACTTTATTGCAGGACTTTACATTACATTTCACAAGTTCAATTTCACACACTTTACAAGTTTTCTTCACTTGTTTAAGTTCATCCTGCATCATTTTTGTTTGTTTTTTTATTTTTTATAAAGAGAACAAGAAATAAAGAAAATAAAGAATAGAGACTAGAGAGAAAATATAGAAAAAGAAGAGAGAAATTATAAGGATAGAAATAGAAAAGTAAGAGACAAAGGGAGGGGGGTGGGAGGGGTGGGATCGGGGAGGGGGGGGGGGGGCTTCCTTCCTACTCATTCATTCGGTCCATTTACTCCAGTTCATAGTGAATTGCTCTTCACGGCCTCCCACTTTGCAAGTAATTCTTTCCATTTCTTTTATCTCTTCAACAGTTTTTTTCCAATTATTAACAGATGGTGGGTTTAAGTCCAACCATTTACGTGTGATTTGCTTTAAAGCCGCGATACGTAGTATGGTGTACAAATATTTATCTCCCTCTCTGTATATATCTAATGGAATAAGACTGAGTATAATATTGACTGGATGTATAGGATTTTGTAAGGTAAATGTATTTTTTATTTTTACTTGAACTGCCTCCCAAAACCTTTTCAATTTAGGGCATGTATAGAAAATGTGTGTGTGATTGGCTTCTCGTTCCGTACATTTCCTCCAGCATTCTGCATTGCCTGTTGGCCTATATTTTGACAACATTTTCGGTGTTAGGAAGATCTTCATATTTATTTTCCAAGCAAATTCTTTCCAGAATTTTGATTGTGTTGTCTTAAATATTATTTTGCATGCTTCTTTCCAATCGTCATCCGTAATTGTTATTGCTAATTCGTTTTCCCATTTTTCTTTAGTGTTATCTTCTTGTATCTTGATTTCTTGCATGATTTTGTAAATTTTTGAGATTTTTGTCTTTTCACTGTTTCTATTTTTGATCAGATATTCCATTAGTATATGTGATCTTTGTTCCTGTCTCCTCTGCTGTGTTATAAGGTAGCTTCTAATTTGTAAGTACTTAAAAAAATGGCTATTACTTATATTACATTTATTAACTAAGGTTTCAAATGAGTCTATCATGTCATTTGTAACCATCTGTGAGTACACCTGTAGTCCCTTCCTAGCCCATTCTTCTAATATTTTGTCTGTTTTATTAGGTAAAAAGTCTGGGTCACTGGCTATCTCTCTCAAATAAATACATTTGTCATCACATTTATACATTTTACGAATAGTTTTCCAATTTTTGAGGGTATTTTCTATGCATCTGTTATTTCCACTATATTTTTGAATATCCTTTAGACTCAGAAAAGGTAGTGTTCTTATTGATATTGATATTGCTTGTTTTTCTATGTCTTTCCATTTGGTTTGAACCAAGTTATTCATCCATTTCATTATTGTATCTATTTGAGTTGCATGGAAATAGGACTTTAGATCAGGGAAATTAAACCCTCCTTTTTCTCTGGTTTGAGTTAGTATACTAAGTTTTTTCCGTTTACTTTTGTAGTTCCAAATGAAATTTGAGAGCATTGTATTCCATTTTTTGAAGCTACGCTGTGGAAGGGGAACTGGTAATGTTTGAAATAAAAACAGAAACTGTGGGAGGATCATCATTTTGACGCTTTCTACTCTACTCATTAAGGATTCAGGTGTTATCTTCCATCTATTAAGATCTTCTCGTATTTTATTTTCAAGGGCTTGATAATTGTCGGAGTATAATGTTGTTATATCTCCAGTGAGGTAGATTCCTAAATATTTGATTTTCTTTGCATCCCATTTCAACTTGTATTTTTCCTTAATTTCCGAATCTATCTGTTCTCCAATTGTTAATACTTCACACTTACTTTCATTTAGTTTATAACCAGAGTGTTTACTATATTCTGTAATTGCTTCCATTAGGCTTGGTAAGGATTGGGCTGGTGATGTTAAATAAACAACCACATCATCTGCATATAATGCCAGTTTGTGCTGTTCCTCTTTTATCGTTATGCCTTTGATGGTATTATTTTTCCTTATACTTTCTGCTAGTCCTTCCATGCATATAGCAAATATAACTGCTGAGAGTGGGTCTCCTTGTCTTGTACCTTTATAGATTGGAAATCTTCTGGATATTGTGCCATTTACTTTTACTCTTGACACTGGATTTTTATACATTCCTTGAAGCCATTTATTAAAATTCTCATGAAATCCAAAGCTTCTTACAATTTCAAACATGAATGGCCATAGCACTCTGTCAAATGCTTTTTCTGCATCCAGTGTTAAGAGTAGAAGGTTTGCACCATTGTTTTGTGCGTAGTCCATTATATTTAACGTCCTCCTTATATTATCTGACAACAGCCTACCTGGTATAAAACCACATTGGTCGCTGTCTATTATATCTGGCACGATGTCCTTTAACCTATTGGCAATAATGGCTGTTACTATTTTATGGTCCGTATTCAGTAGTGATATTGGCCTGTAAGACGAACATTCAGTAGCGTCCTTACCTTCTTTATATATAACCGTTATTATAGATGAGTTCCAAGTAGTTGCCCAATTTCCCGTTTGTAATACAAACTTATATGCTTGTAAAAGTAGTGGTATCAATTGTTTTTGAAAAGTTTTATAAAATTCATTAGTATATCCATCACCTGGTGTTTTCCCCATTTTAAGATTATTTATTTGTTGTTGTATTTCATTTACTGTGATGTCCTTAATGAGCTGTTCATTTTTTGATCTTGTTACTTGCTTTAAGTTTAACTTATGTAAGAAATCTTTCATTAGTCCCAGGTCAATGTTTCCTGTGTTTTTATAAAGGTTCCCCCTGTCCATTATCCAGGTCTCTTACCGCCCCCCATCAAAAAAATACTTCCCTGAATATGAATGTTGACTAATATTCTGTGTTATATCATTTAAAAAGCATGTCACTGAATGCCAAATAATAGATTTGATTTAACTGGGCAGTTGGAATATCATTATCATTAGTTTACCAGAGAGCAGAAAGGCCATGTGAATGTGAATAAAAATGCTGTTTATGAGTGTTAAACAAACTCAGACAACATCAGAGAATACAAACAGACTGTTTTATGATGCTAATATTTATACATTTTTGATTAGACTTTGTTAACAAAGTTCAGAGCACTGCGCTCTGGGACCGCTCAGAGATGGGTGCTCTGACTGAAAAGACGGTTTGCCCGAGCGAACTGACCGTTCGTGCATTTACGAACGTACCTGTAATAACACTGCTGACAGCTGATCAATCACAAGTAGACATAGTAGTGGTTTCCTATAGCAACAAAAGACGCTGACAGCTGTTCGGAGTGCTTATGTGTTCGTTTCCAGGGCATCACATGAGGAGCAACATATCACTAAAAAGCAATCGTATATTTTAGTTTGTAAACGTTAAGACGAACACATCGCAATGCTAACCTCAGAATGGCACTAGGGATAACATCCACAACAACACTTAACAGTAATACATTTATGTAATATACTGTGATGAACCTGCGAGGGGAGGGGACATTCGTAGCTGATTTCTCCAGGTTAGATTATTCGTAGGCTAAGCGACAGAGAACTTTCCGGACTGGTTTATTACAATACGATCGCTTTTTTGAGATAGGTTGTTCCTGCTGTGATGTTCTGGTATGGTGGTATGGTATTAGCACTCATTTTAACTAAATTAAATAAGCTGTATTGAAAGGAAGCGAACGAAGCGAACGCATAAGCGCAGAGGGTAGTGTGTATACGCGGGGAGGGAGTATTTGGCACGACAGGCTTACGTCACCGGCGGGGACATGGACTGAGTATCAAAACTAACATAAGAAATATTCTCTCTCGCTTATAGCCAACAATTACAATGAGCCTACAAACTGAAACACATGTCACTCAAGCATAGCCTACAAGGAAAACACGAGTTCATAGAAATTAAACAAGACCGTAAATTGAACAACACCGTATCGCTGTTAGATGAGCAACACAAATTAAATAGCCTATTCCTCATAAATCTTCGCCAACTGGCTAAATCCAAAGACAATCAACTATTTACAGTTATATAGCCTATTCCACTCCGTGTTCATTTGCGGGTGCTATGCAAGAAAAGGATGGCAAGGGTTGAAAGTTGGCTTGTGCTAGCATTAGCTATGGTGCATCCATGGTCAACATGACATTACAGGTGGGATGAACCGGGGTTCTTTCTATCGTAGACTAGCATAGTATTGCAATTTCTGCACTGTACATGAACTGTCAAGATTCTTCTACAATGCAGCTTACCCAGACACATTGGAAACTATCAAAAGCTCTGCCTTTGCTAGCTGAGTTTTTAGCTTCATCTTCTTGATGACACTCTCACTTTTATTTTTTTGGGCGCTGCGCTACGTGTGTCTGCGTCACAGAGCCCGGCTGTAGCAGTCTCTAGGCACAGAGGGAGGTCGACACAGAGGAACAGTTGCAGAATATGTGTTTATTTAGTCCAGCACAGCTCAGCACCGTCACTGACGTGCTGAGCGAGTCTTTTCCCCCCCCGCTGCTTCTCCCTTCCGGGACCCGCACCCGCTGTTCTCCCTTTCGGGACCCGCTCCCGCTGTCTCTCCCTTTCGGGACCCGCTCCGCGACCCGCCCCCTCTCGGGACTCGTCCGCTCCTGGCAGAGCCCTCGCTCTCGCCCCGCTGCTCCTCCCTTTTGGGACCCGCTCCGTCCGCCCGCTCCTGGCAGAGCCCTCGCTCTCGCCCCGCTGCTCCTCCCTTTCGGGACCCGCTCCGTCCGCCCGGCTCCCCGCACCTCACCCCCTTTCGGGATCTCGTGCGTCCTCGCCGCGGCTCTCTCTCTCTCTGTCTCACAGTGTCTCCCCGCGGCAGGTACTTCCTGCCCTACTCATCTCCCGAGGGAACAAACACACACAGGTTAAATAGACCAGTGGGACAACGAGTCTGATCACTGACACCTGTCCGGAATCAGCCCATTATTCCCCTCCAACGGCAGTCTGGCTCCCTCTGCAGGCCAGAACGCGCCATGTTCCCCACACCGGCCAAGTTCAGAACACTGCGCTCTGGGAGCGCTCAGAGATGGGTGCTCTGACTGAAAAGACGGTTTGTCCGAGCGAACTGACCGTTCGTGCATTTACGAACGTACCCGGTCTAAACCATCGTTTCTCAACGGGGGCGGTACCGCCCACCAGGGCGCGTTCAGACAACATCGGGGGGCGCTGGAACAAATATTTTTTAAAGGGGGCGTTGAGGTGTTCTTGGGGGGCGTTCACGCATAAAGTATTTTTCTCATGAAAAACAGCTGTCAGCAGTGTTATTACGGGTACGTTCGCTCGGACAAACCGTCTTTTCAGTCAGAGCACCCATCTCTGAGCGCTCTGAACTTGGCCGGGCTCTGTGACGCAGACACATGTAGCGCAGCGCCCCAAAAAAATTAAAGTGAGTGTCATCAAGAAGATGGAGAAGCTAAAAACTCAGCTAGCAAAGGCAGAGCTTTTGATAGTTTCCAATGTGTCTGGGTAAGCTGCATTGTCGAAGAATCTTGACAGTTCATGTACAGTGCAGAAATTGCAATACTATGCTAGTCTACGATAGAAAGAACCCCGGTTCATCCCACCTGTAATGTCATGTTGACCATGGATGCACCATAGCTAATGCTAGCACAAGCCAACTTTCAATGCCCAACTTCTATGAGTGTTTTCCTTGTAGGCTATGCTTGAGTGACATATGTTGTGACGTGCCAAATACACACTACCCTCTGCGCTTATGCGTTCGCTTCCTTTCAATACAGCTTATTTAATTTAGTTAAAATGAGTGCTAATGCCTAATACCATACCACCATACCAGAACATCACAGCAGGAACAACCTATCTCAAAAAAGCGATCGTATTGTAACCAGTCCGGAAAGCTCTCTGTCGCTTACCAATAATCGAACCTAGAGAAATCAGCTACGAATGTCCCCTCCCCTCGCAGGTTCATTACAGTATATTACATAAATGTATTACTGTTAAGTGTTGTTGTGGATGTTATCCCTAGTGCCATTCTGAGGTTAGCATTGCGATGTGTTCGTCTTAACGTTTACAAACTAAAATATACGATCGCTTTTTTGTGTTGCTCCTCTTGTGATGTCCTGGAAACTAACACATAAGCACTCCGAACAGCTGTCAGCGTCTTTTGTTGCTATAGGAAACCACTACTCTGCTTGCGATTGATCAGCTGTCAGCAGTGTTATTACGGGTACGTTCGTAAATGCACGAACGGTCAGTTTGCTCGGGCAAAACCGTGATTTCAGTCAGAGCACCCATCTCTGAGCGCTCCCAGAGCGCAGAGCTCTGAACTTTGGAACTTTGTTATGTTTTGATATGAGAAATTCGAACTAAGTGGTCAGTTTATGAAAATAATACCATAGAATACTAAATAAAATATTTAAATAATAGCCCCCTAGCGTTTGCCGCCATATTGTGACACCACCCCCCCCCCAAAGTCCAATCAAAAATGAATAAATATTAGCATCATAAAACAGCAATTTGGCGAAATGCAACACCAGCACACTTAAAAAAACTAACAATGTTAGTTGTAATGTACAGTTTTGTAGCCTACTGTTTGTTCTGCACTGGACATGTGTGAAATTGCTGCTGTGTTATTGTTGTTCTGTGATATAACACAGAATATTAGTCAACATTAATATTCAGGGAAGAAAATAAGCCTACTTTTTTTGATGGGGGGCGGTAAGAGACCTGGATAATGGACAGGGTGGCGCTGGCCCAAAAAAGGTTGAGAACCACTGGTCTAAGTGAATCGTCTATCCATCAGTAATCATAAGAAAAAAATAATCTATGCCAAATCCAGGGTCAAGTTAGAAGAACACTATTTACTACTCAGAAAGGATTCAAACACCATTGTAATCGTGTCAGTTCTTGTAAATTAGCCTGCACCATCATTTTATAGCCTACATACTTTTTTAGATGAGATTTTAGATTAGATTCAGACAACGAAATGCAGTGAAAAGTGCGTCTGAAGAGGGATTTGAACCACCGTCTTAAAATGACGAATAAATACCATGGCATGGCATCATTACCACTAGGCCATCGTGACGATATGATGGGTTGTAGCCTGCTGCTGATATCACCACAGTAGTAAATATTCATTTATTAAAATATGAACATATAACAATAACTGGAGCTAGTATGACCTAAGCATTTAATCGGTCAGCAATTTCTTGCCAAACCATTTCCCTCGCCCTGTTAATTGCGGCAGTATTACACTATTTTACATCTTATTTTTCGTCTTCATAAAGATCAATCTTCATTTCGACAGTTCGACTCTTCGGGGCTCTTTATGTCTGCGTGCACGCGCCCATATCGAGGATTTCTAAGCCGGTGTTCTGTGAACACTCATGCCACAAGCCTGATCCTCGTTCGAGGAATCACCTGAGGCGTGAATTCCAATCCCGAGTTGCCTGATCGCGGCATTTATTTTTATCGCCGATATACTAATCAACGTTCGTGAAATACCCCCCAGGCCAGATTAATGAATAGTTCAAAGGGCGCTGGCAGATATTTAGCGGTGTATGCAATCAAACATTTATTTTCATTTGTATTTTCCCCACGATTTCCTCCATAGCAGTTTTTGATTCATTCAAACTAAAGTTGTTACAATTTCTCTAACTTCTATGACTGATCATGGAATTACAACTGTTGAGCAAGACAGTGAGTGACAGTTAAACTAGGTACAACGTGAATACTCTTAAACTGAAACGTTAAACATTGATTATGTCTCCGTTTGAGAGAATATGCTTTAAATCAATTGTTAATGATAAAACATTGATAACGTATCCATTTGTTGTAATATCTCTGTAACTCTCTGAACACTTCATGTTCCCACAGCGAGTGCAGACTCCAGAGATGTGGTGTTACTTCTGGCACTGCTGAGTCTATGGAAGCAGCACTAGTTCTCATGTTGTTTCTAATCCTGTATATGTTCCTATTCTTACAGGAGAGAGCTCCAACCCAGACTCAGACATGGAGCCCAGCTCCACCGCATCAGGAAGCCATAAACAACACAGACGGAGGAGGAGGAGCTCAAGACAGAAGAATCACCACTGTTTAGATTGCAGTGAGAGTTTCATTTGTCCAACTCACCTTAAATCACAACCACAGACTCAAGGAGGACAGAAGACTCACTCTTGTCTTCAGTGTGGAAAGAGATTTGGTTGTATGAGCAAACTAAAGAGACACCAGAGAATACACACAGGAGAGAAGCCATTCTGCTGCTCCCAGTGTGGGAAGAGTTTCAGTCAGGCAGGTGACCTAAAGAAACACCAGAGAATGCACACAGGAGAGAAGCCATTCTGCTGCTCCCAGTGTGGGAAGAGTTTCAGTCAGGCAGAACACCTAAAGACACACCAAAGAATACACACAGGAGAGAAGCCATTCTGCTGCTCCCAATGTGGGAAGGGTTTCAGTCACGCAGCAAACCTAAAGACACACCAGAGAATACACACAGGAGAGAAGCCATATCACTGCTCCCAGTGTGGGCAGAGTTTCAATGAGGCAGGATCCCTAAAGAAACACCAGAGAATACACACAGGAGAGAAGCCATATCACTGCTCCCAGTGTGGGCAGAGTTTCAGTGAGGCAGGATCCCTAAAGAAACACCAGAGAATACACACAGGAGAGAAGCCATATCACTGCTCCCAGTGTGGGCAGAGTTTCAGTCAGGCAGGACACCTAAAGAGCCATCAGAGAATACACACAGGAGAGAAGCCGTTCTGCTGCTCCCAGTGTGGGAAGGGTTTCAGTCACGCAGGAGACCTAAAGAAACACCAGAGAATACACACAGGAGAGAAGCCATATCACTGCTACCAGTGTGGGAAGAGTTTCAGTCAGGCAGGATCCCTAAAGAAACACCAGAGAACACATACACTAGTTAACACGACTGCTCCCAGTGTGGGAGGTGTTTAAAGGAGACAGGAGCCCTAAAGAAGAAGGCTGGCTGCACCATCCTATACTGTATGGATATTTACTTGTTGATCAGATCAGGGAGAAGGTTGTGTCACAACATGAGCCTTTTCTTGATTCTTTTCTCTCAATTTCTCCCGTCCTCTCCTCCTACCCTCCCTTCCTCTCCCTCCTTCCTCTCCTCCCTTCCTCTCTTCACTTCCCCTCCTCCATTCCTCTCCCCCTTCCTCTCCTCCCTTCCTCTCTTCCGTTCCTCTCCCCCCTTCCTCTCCTCCCTTCCTCTCCTCCCTTCTTCTCTTCACTTCCTCTCCCCCCTTCCTCTCCTCCCTTCCTCTCTTCCCTTCCTCTCCTCCCTTCTTCTCTTCACTTCCTCTCCCCCCTTCCTCTCCTCCCTTCCTCTCCCCCCTTCCTCTCTTCCTCTCCTCCCTTCTTCTCTTCACTTCCTCTCCCCCCTTCCTCTCCTCCCTTCTTCTCTTCACTTCCTCTCCTCCCTTCCTCTCCCCCCTTCCTCTCCTCCCTTCCTCTCTTCCCTTCCTCTCCTCCCTTCCTCTCCCCCCTTCCTCTCTTCCTCTCCTCCCTTCTTCTCTTCACTTCCTCTCCCCCCTTCCTCTCCTCCCTTCCTCTCTTCCCTTCCTCTCCTCCCTTCCTCTCCCCCCTTCCTCTCCTCCCTTCCTCTCCTCCCTTCCTCTCTTCCCTTCCTCTCCTCCCTTCCTCTCCCCCCTTCCTCTCCTCCCTTCCTCTCTTCCTCTCCTCCCTTCTTCTCTTCACTTCCTCTCCCCCTTCCTCCCCTCCTCCTCTCCTCTCCCTCCTGGAGAGTGAAGGAGGAATCGAGGTCGTAGGAGTTGAGATGTCCTTGTCCCCTCCTGCGTCATGTGGTCACCGCCCCTTCCACCCAGATGTGGCCTTGGTGTTTAGAAGCCGAGTGTGACTGAATACTGGTATGTTGTTATGTTTGCAATAAATCCTCCTAACGTTTCAGCTGGAAGACTGAGATGTTATACATCATATCATATTAAGATATAGATCCTATCACTTCTCAGTTTTCTATTAGATCAGCTTATTTTCTGGACATACGCCTGGACGTACTCCAACACTGTTCCTCCCCCACATTTGTTAGATTGGCCTCTAACCTGTGTTACACATTGACATTGTTTAATGATGGGGGTTTTTAAATGTGATTTTCATATTTTTCATGTTATCAAAGTTTAAGGGTTGAAGAGCCTCAATATAACAAACAATAGTTTTAACATCACTTACTTATACCTATAATTTGTTGTCTCAGTGAACTTGTGTTTTTTGTAGTCCACTAAATCTAGGACTACAATTCCCCAGATGTATGGCCTTTAGGTGAAATATTTCACACGTGTGTTGTGCATTGGCTAATCAAGTGATGTTGTTTGAACCTTTTATACTACTGCATTCACTTGTCACTGCTTTATGCCTGAAGAAGGTCTATGACCGAAAGCGTGCAATAAAATAATGATTTTTGTACCGATTTCAGTGTGCGGATGCTGCTTTTTTCACTCTAAAACAATTCATAATCAAAAGTGTAAAAGCTGTACAGTAATAATAATAATAACTTATATTTGTATAGCACTTTTCCTGCAAGCGTTGAAGCTCAAAGTGCTCCAATCATTATATAATCATAATTTCATTATTTAGTCATTTAAAGGCAATATTAAAAAGATGGGTTTTTATTCTTGACTTGAACATATGTGCTGAGGTTGCATCCCTAATGTAAACTGGCAGTGCATTCCACAATTTGGGTGTATACAATGAGAATGCAGCCTCACCAAATCTCTTCTTTTGTACATGTGGTACACAGAAAGCCAGCATCAGAAGACCAGAGAGCTCTATTGGGCTGATATGCTAGCACAAGATCTGAACATATTCTGGTGCTGTGCCAGTGAGAGCTTTATAAACAAGCAGAAGGATCTTGAAGTATATTCTGAACTTAATGTACATGGCCTTTATTTACCTCAACACAAGAGAGCACCATTCTATTATAGAGGCAGGCTATTATAGAGACAGGCTGTTATAGAGACAGACTATTATAGAGACAGACTATTATCTTTTCAGGAAGGTACAGTATGTCTAAAATGCAAGGTCTAGTGCCAAATAATATTACTGGTAGCTTATACGTAAGGAAGATTGTCAATCAGATAATAATAATATTTAAGTGACCTGATATCTGTCGTAGTAGAATTTGTTCAAGGATTTTTTTATCAATCTCTGATTGCAAATTCATCCCATTCCAACACTGGCTGTGGTTTCAATCATAAATATCAAAATATCTTTTGGGGACACTCATTGGCAAGTTACACAACACAAGTATTCAATTCATAGGCAGTGTTTTCCACAGAAACATCAGCCAGGGGTGTGACACTATTTACATCCCAATACAAACTGTAATGAGCTCATTGACCATTTGTCTGGGTTTCTGTGGAATGTTTTTAAAAAGGCACAACAAAATACTGGAAAGAAACATCACACAATAATGAAAATGACACCAATATATTACTCATGAAACACACATTAAGATAAGATCAGACATGACTGGACCCAACTACTGATGCATTCAAACGTAATAATAAGGAACAAAGAGGTGTGTGGATGTGATCCCAGACAGAATGTCTGCTAGGTGCCTCATTCATCTGTGACACAAAGGACCAGAACACTTGTAAAGTGGTGTCAGCAGCAGATGGTTCAAATCTGTTAGATAGAGAGATCATCCTTAGGAACCTCTTCTGGATGACCAGTCATGTGTTGAGATATGAGGGATATGTGGCAGCACAGACTATATTACAGTTGACTACTGTGTGGTATTGACTTCTATGACCCCTGCATGGCCCCTGCATGACACAGCAGCTCACTGCTTTACATTGTTACCTAGTTAACTAGAACACTGCTTTACATTGTTACCTAGTTAACTATAACACTTCTTTACATTGTTACCTAGTTAACTAGAACAGACTATATATTACAGTTGACTACTGTGTGGTATTGACTTCTATGACCCCTGCATGGCACATCAGCTCAGTTGGATGAAAACAGGACCTACATACACCTATAACTATTAACTAGAACACTGCTTTACATTGTAACCTAGGTAACTAGAACACTGCTTTACATTGTTAGCAGCCTCACAAAACAAGCTGTGTGTAGTTGACTAGCGAGTGTGTCACATTGATTTTCAACAAAGTTGAAATGTATTTACATTTTCAAAATGAAATTCCCAACATTGGACAACAGCTTCCACCCCATAGATGTAAATGTGTGTTTGTGTCGATAGACCAATGAGAAGTGAGAACATCTTGTCTTCCTTGTTGTTGTATTATTAGTATAAGTGTTACGGCTGTGTTGTGTTGTGTGCAGCCCTAGTGTGTTTGTGTGTTGTTTGTCCCAGGTGATTGTCCTTCCTCCTGCCTGCTGCCATGGCGACAGCTTGATTGACAGGTGTGCTGACTCACTCACCTAAGGGTGGAGGGAGGATGAAAGGCTGGGAGAGACGTGGTGCCAGTGGGCCAGACGACAACTGCCCAGTTGTTTTTGTGTTGGTGTTGTTTGATACAGCTGTAGTATGGTATCTTAGTTTTGTAGGTTGTGTTTGTTAGTCTTATGTTTGTAGCAATTTAGCCTTAGTTGCATTTGATCTGTTAGTTAGGGTTAGAGGGTTACCACTTGGTCAGTTAATTAAATTACTTAATCATTCATTTATACATTAGATTCATTTCGCTCTTCTTTGATAGATTAGTTTTCAGTTCATGTGTTTCTAGGAAACCTGTTTGTGTTACTATTTTACAATAAATCTTGTTTTATTTATATTCTCCCATCTCCTCTAGTTCTTTACCTTATTGTTACATCCCATATATGTAGACCGTATATGGGGTCGTAACAATAAGACTGATCTGTTCATCACATCGTGTACCCTTAGGGGTAAAGCCCACTCATGTGTGTCTTTATTAGTGGTTAATTAGTAGAATGTACATGACAAGACACAGCTGTGTGTCACCCCTCATGGCTGAAACTCACTTGATCCATATTCTACAAGTGTTGCTGAGTACAGTGGTAGTGATCATGTTTATAGCCTTGGAAATATTTTGGTGTACAGTCCATTATGGGTTCCCTATGCAATCTAGAGGTGGCACTTTTAACTGTTGGGACGCAGGAAAGGACCAAGAATACTTTGTAACTTGATTCATATTGACTTGATTCATATTGACTTGATTCATATTGACTTGATTCTTATCCACTTGATTCATATTGACTTGATTCATATCCACTTGATTCATATCCACTTGATTAATATCCACTTGATTCATATTGACTTGATTCATATCCACTTGATTCATATCCACTTGATTCATATCCACTTGATTCATATTAACTTGATTATTATTACTCAGTACTCAGAAACACTTCTAGAATGAGTCAAGTGATTTTCAAACTTGAGGGGTGTCATACGAAGTATTCTAACACATATTCTAACATGATTACTACAAACATGTTTAGCCTTGGAAGATTATTTGTTTACAATCCATTAGTATATGTCCCCTATGCAGTGCAGCAGTCTTTCATCATGGTCATTAGGATATTAGAAGAACTATAAACCCTTCAAAGCACAAATAATAGAGTCATAGAGTAGGATTACATCTTTATTGACATGTTTATTTCCAGATGTAGTAGCATATCATTTGTGTTACTTTATCCATATGTAGTATTTCTAAATGCTTAAACAAGTTTAACGTGGGCGCTTTTATTTAGAAGGAACACACCTGAGCTAAGTGGGCGGAGTTCCAGAACACAGCTCCGGAAGGGCCCGGTGATGACGTCATCAAAAGACAACAACGTGTTTCTAACATCTTTAATTTTACTACTAATGTGTGTCAACAGGGATGAGGTAGAGCAACTGAGCAAGCTGTGCAAGGTTAACAACCTGCTGCTGAACAAGTCAAAGACCCAGGAAATCATCGTAGACTTCAGGAGGAAAAAGTCCGAGATCCAGCCCCTGCTCATCGACGGAGAGAGCGTGGAGAGAGTCTCAACCCTCCGATTCCTGGGGATGCACATGCGGGATGACCTGACCTGGAAGGACAACACAAAAGCCACCATCAAGAAGGCACAACAGCGGCTATACACCCTGAGAGTCCTCAGGAAGGAACACAGCAAGCAGGAGATACTGGTGACCTTCTACCGCGGCGCAGTGGAGAGCATCCTCACCTACGGCATCTGCAACTGGTTCTCCAGCTGCACAACAGCGGAGAGAAATGCGCTACAGAGAGTCGTGAGAACAGCACAGAAGATCACCGGCGCCCCCCTCCCCTCTCTGGAAGAGCTGTACAACACACGCTGTCTCAGGAAGGCCTCCAAGATCTCCAGGGACCCGACCCACCCTGGGTACGAACACTTTACCAGGCTGCCCTCGAAAAGGCGGTTCAGGACCTTGGCCGCAAGGACAAACAGACTGAAGAACAGCTTCTACCACAGGGCCGTCCAGGCCCTGAACACAGCAAAGACCTAGGTTCTGGGCCCTGGACAGTCTGGACGGATTGATGGCAGCTGCTGGACTGAAAAAATCAGGTGTAGTGCTGAGGCACAAACATGTACATTTCAAGCCTGCAAACTGCGACACTTTAAATAAATGTGAAATAACACTATTGTGCAATATGACAACCCTAGTCGTCTATCTGTACAGTATAGTACAGTGGATAGTGTACATAGCCTTTATTTATGTAAACCAGCTCCTTCCCTTCTTGTGATTTTTTTAAAAAGTTTTTTTATTTTTATTTTTTCCTTTCCTAACACCAGGGGAGCCACCCCTCCTAAGTTTCGTTGTTTGGTACCTGTACTGTAGCAATGACAATAAAGACCATTCATTCATTCATTCATTCATTCATTCATTCATTCAAGCTGTCCGATATATGGGGAATGATCCGAAGTATGAGTGGAATTAAGAGGAATTATGTAATACCAGTGTTGACAGGTAGCAATAAGTCAGCAGTAAGTAATAAAGAAAAGGTAGAACTTCTGGCAGAAACACTAGTGAAAGTTCAGGAAATGTATCAGTTAACGCTAGACAAAGTAGGGATACAACTCTTGCTCAGAATATCGGTGTTAATATGAAGAGGAGTGCAACAAGTGACAGTTTAGATCTACCATTTACCATGTTTGAATTAAAAAGGGCTGTAAATGTGTGTAGGCAATCATCACTAGGGAAAGATGGTATTTGTGATAGTATGTTAGCCCATATTAATGATTATACATTATGTGTAGTATTAAAATTGTTTAATAAAGTTTCAGAATGAATGGAAACAGTCAGTCATTGTACCTATTCTAAAACCTGGTAAAGACCCATCAGATCCATCAAGCTATAGACCAATTGCACTTACATCACAGTTAGGGTTAACAGTTAACTATGGAGCGAATGATAACAGAAAGGCTAACATATTATTTAAGCCCAATTTATACTTCTGCGTAAAATCGACGGCGTAGCCTATGCCGTAGCTTGCGTAGGCCCGCAGCCTACGCCATAGGCTACAGCGTAGGTTGACGCACACCTCTCCAAAAATGTAACTACGCGGCAGTGCCTATGCAACCTTAAGCACTGTGATTGGTCCACTTGGTAGCACATGATTCCGATATGATTCCGACTCTCTCGTAGGCCAAAATGCGGAAGAAATGTCATTTACTTTTTATATTAAAAAGGCTATTATGCCGCTTTGAGTACACCGTTCCAATGGAGCGCTCTAAGGAAGTGTCAGTCACAGCCTTCCTATAAGGAGCGCGATTCACATTTACGAGATGTACAATCCTGTTTAGAAATAAATGATTAGTTACAGGGAGCCCCATGGCTGTTTGTTGGGTTTAAATTATATATTTAAATTTATCTATAAGAACTGTGATTGGTCCGCTTGGTAGCGTCACATTCCGACTCTCTCGTAAATGCGGAAGCCATGACAGAAATGTCATTTACTTTTACTGTAATTACTTATTAATAAAGTTTTGAGAAATTATGATAACCATCGTATTATCTTAGTTTAATGTCATTTCAATGCATTATAGACATTTTCTTTACAACAAGCATAACAAAAAAAGTGATATTATGCCGCTATGTGTACACCGACGCAGAAGTATAAATTGGGAGAGCCCTTGCGTAGGCTACGGCGTAGCCGCGCGTAAATTCGACGCAGAAGTATAAATTGGGCTTTAGAAAGTAAAGATTTGTTCTCCCCTTTTCAAAGTGGGTTTCGTAGAGGAAGAAATACTATGGATTCCATTCTGTCTAGAATCAGACATTAGGATTGCTCAAACTAACAAAGAAATGGTGTGAGCTGTCTTTGTTGATGTTGAAAAAGCCTATGATATGTTGTGGAAGGAAGGACTGCTCATCAAATTAAATAAATTGGGGGTAGACGGTAGGTTATATAATTGGGTATTAGATTTTCTTTTTGGCAGGATAATACAGGTTATAGACAGAACATTCAAAGGAATACAGGGGAGAATGGGACTCCACAGGGTAGTGTTTGTAGTCCAGTATTATCATGATTAATTACATTTTTGAACAAATAGAAAAAGGAATAGGGAAATCTCTGTATGCAGATGATGGGACCTTATGGATAAGGGGGCGGATCTGAAATATATACAGAAGAAAATGCAGACGGCAATTGAGAAGGTGGAACAATGGGCAAGTGAATGGGGGTTTAAATGATCAATACCTAAAACTCAGGTTATTTGTTTTTCTAAACGATCAAAAGAAATATCTTTGAAGTTATATGGGCATACATTACAACAGGTTAGTGTAATTAGATTCCTTGGTGTTTTATTTGACGAAAAGTTGACCTGGAAACAGCATACTGAGAAAGTAAAAGATAAATGTAAAAAGGTCAATAATGTGTTAAGATGCCTGGCACGGAGAGATTGGGGAGCTAATAGAGCATCATTGTTTAATGTGTATCAGGCATTGATGAGGGCTGCTTTAGATTATGGATGTTTAGCATATATGTCAGCAGCAGTAAGTCATCTTAAAAAGTTGGACGTGCAGCAAACTCAAGGACGATATGTAGTGGAGCATTTAAAACATCTCCAGTAGCTGCAATACAAGTTGAAGTTGGGGAACAGCCATTGTGGATACGAAAAATTAAACTTACGTTAGCATACTGGGTTAATTTACAACGTCAGAACAATTCACATCCTACTAAACCAATCATACAAGACTGTTGGGAGCATAATAAGACTGACTATATGAGTTTTGGATGGATAGGGAATACAATAGCTAAACGATGTGACTTAGATAAAGTACCGTATAGTCCAGTAGTTCCACATTCAATGACTCCACCTTGGTTATTTGTAAATCCACTGGTAGATTTAGGTATACAACAAGAACTTCGAAAGTCTAAATATGCACAGCCTGGGAACATAGCACAAAACTATATTGGTCTGCACTACAGTGACAAGGCTCTAATTTTTACAGATGGGTGAAAAGACCCAGAGACAGGCCGAACAGGAGCTGCAGTATATCTCCCTCAGTATAAGACAGGAATTAAAAAAAGAACCACCGATCATTTATCAGTATACACAGTGGAGCTGCTAGCAATTCTGACAGCATTGGAACGGTTGGTAGATAAACAGGGTAAATAATGCATTAATTGCTTCAGACAGCCGGGCAGCATTGTCTAGCATTGTCTAGTATTAGATCTTTGAAATCTTGCAGACAGGATATTATTTTCAGGATTCATCAGTTAATGTATGGAATATATAGCACAGATATGTTGGCTCTGTTTGGGTTCCTGCTCATGTAGGGGTAGAAGGAAATGAAGATGCAGATATATTAGCTAAGCAGTCACTTAAATCAGAATCAATTGAAATGGATATTCCACTTAGCAAAGCTGAGGTAAAATCAATCATTAAAACACACATGCAGGAAATATGGCAAGAAGACTGGAACAGAAATGAAACAGGAAGACATTTGTATTGCATTCAGAAGAAAGTTGGAATAGGAAGTAGGATGGGCAGGAACCAGAAGGAAGAGACAGTCATTTCCTGTCTCAGGATAGGTCACACTGGATTGAATGACACACTTCATAGAATAGGAAAACACCCAACTGGCATTTGTGCCACTGTAATAACCAGGAATCTGCTCAGCATATGTTGCTGGAATGTGAGAAATATGAGGAACAGAGAAAGCTACTGAAATCAGCAATTCAGAAAGTTTTACTGTAGGGAGTTTACTTGGGAACACATTTAAAGTATACAACCAGATAATAAAGTATTTGAAAGAAACTGGATTAATAGATAAAAATGTAACACCGCCCCTCCCCAATTTTGCTTATTATTTTCATTTTTATAATTCTTTCCCCTGTCAATCTGACGTTCCACACAGTCCGTTAGGTGGCGGTAGTGCACCTTAAGTTAGTTGCCAACCGCCAATAAAAAAAAACGAAGAAGAAGACGCGGAAACAGGAAGTTCACATGTGTTGACCACCAGATCGCTTTTAGACTGTTGTGATATCAGAATGGCAGAGATACAGCAGTTGAAAGTGTTTATCTCCGAGCGATTAACAGCGGCAGCTTTTGAGATATTCGGGGCGGTGGAAAGAACGATGTCAGAGTACCAAGGAGAAGTCTCCCGTTGCAAGGAGGAGAACCACCGTCTACGGACGTTGCTAAGCATCCGTTTTCAACCGGAGATAAAGCTACATAGAACAGGTTCGTTTTTATTACAGTACTACACTCAAGGCTGCAACTAGCTGCTACTCCGTTTTAATGTGAAGACCAAGTTATCTTGATGACTGAGGCATATGGGATGCTAGCCTCAACCCGTTAGAACATGGAAACACCATGGATATGCTAGCTAGCTAGCTCTCAATGTCAAGCTATGGAGAGTGCTAAGTAGCTAGCGAACTACGTTTTACTTTACAACTGTAACGAGGCGTTTCAATAGCTATTATTATATCATGTGAGAAACCTTGTATTATTATATAAAGTGAGCAACCTTGTAATGTAGCTGTAGCTAGACACACTGACTTTAATGTAGCTGTAGCTAGATCGTAGATGGTAAGGCCCAATCCCAACACACCCCTTGCCCCTACAGTTTTGCCCTACCCCTCCATTTTGCGCATTCACAAGTAGGGGTAGAGTGTCCCGATTCTTGTCGGGATGGAGGGGTAGGGTGAAGTGTTAGGGCTACATGGCCCTCCAAACAGAGTTGTTTCAGAGGCACACTCCAAATCTAGTGTTATGAGAAATCTCCCAGAATGCCTTGCGAATCATCGGTAAGATAGTGGCGAACGCACAAGCAACAAATGAAAACCACAAAGGTCATTATGTTCTTCTTTAATACATTTGTAAAAGTGATGATAATCAACATATTATCTTAGTTTAATGAGAGAGAAAAAATCGCTAGTAGGCTGATGTCGAATTGCGAGCGTAGGGTCAGACTGACCCTAACCCTATCACTGCCGGGGTCAGTCTGACCCTAACCCTATCACTGCCTGGGTCAGTCTGACCCTAACCCTATCACTGCCTGAGTCAGTCTGACCCTAACCCTATCACTGCCTGAGTCAGTCTGACCCTAACCCTATCACTTAAAATGTAAATAGTTTACTCTATGTTCAACTGGAAACGGTAGTGAAAAGATTTTCGTGTTTTGATTTCGCTGGGAGTTCGTTAAAAATGCCTTTCCACCAAAGAACCATGGAGCCGCGCCGTGTGAGCAGGCTGAGGGTCATACAATATTTGTATATTAAAGGCAACGCCGCGGCAGTTGAACATAGAGTAAACTATTTCAATTCTGCCATTGTTTGCGAAGTTACAAGATCCTTACATCCCGTCAAGATCCTTGATGATATAAATATGATGATAAATACATATAAAACGGCACATATATGGCAGTCTCACGCGCTTGTGTCTCACGCGCCTGTCACGTCTCCAGTACATTAGAACTTCGCATCCTTTGATACATATGGCGGGATGTAAGGATCTTGTAACTTCGCCGCGGCAGTTGAACATACTCTATTTCAATTTTGCCATTGTTTGCAAAGTTACAAGATCCTTACATCCCACCATATGTATCAAAGGATGCGAAGTTCTAATGTACTGGAGACGTGACAGGCGCGTGAGACTGCCATATCATACCTCCGTTTTATATGTATTTATCATCATATTTTTCGATATATAACGGAAGTATGATATATGGCAGATATATGGTATATATGTGTTAAGCTTGGGTGCACATGAATCGCGTATGAACAATAAGTAAAGCAGACTCGGTATTCTCTTCAGCATGTCTCCGGTAAGTTTATTCACAGACTGACAACAGACTCGACAGTCAACGTAGTGACGTCACATTAGGACGTACCTTCATACAAAAACAGAATAACAGTGCGACTGCTACCGTAGTACACAGACTAAGGGCGTCATCCAATATATATATACGTATATATATATATTTTTTCGCGCCCCCCCTGCAGTACCCCCCACGCCCCACAGTTTGGGAAACACTACTAGCTTATATTAAAGCTGCGCTGTTGCGCATTTCATGAGAAGTTGTCAGTCTAGTTTCTTATACAACATATGTGTATGTTTACATGTGAACGCGTAAAGATACTTTATTTGCACTTAATTATACATTCATATTTTCGTTTTTGTACAGAAACAACTCACTAAAATTGACTATTGCATAACTGATTTGGAGAAAAAAATCCACCTCTACCCCCCCCCAATTCGGTACCATCCCATATCGTGGCTTTTGTTGAAATTACGCCACTGGTCTCGTAGCCTATTGGAGTGTGTGTGAGAGTGAGAGGGAGTGCTTTTGTGAGCCCGCATGTATGATGTGTCTCTTTCTGGTACCCCAATAATCTTTTTTGGCTCTCAGTCTCCGACTGCCCTAGCAGGATCCGGGTCTCGTATCCTTCTCACCTTTTTCACCCCGACCTGTTTTCATGCCTGCCGTAAGAAAGGGCAGGTGTTTATGACGTGGATCCAACATTGATGAGATGATGGGTGCGGATGACACCAACTCCTCAGATTCGACCTGAATAAATAATGAAAAAGAAGAATCAATTGGCAAATCAGAAAAAATGGCAACGCTGTACTGATTCAGGAAAAGGCCTAACCCTAGGCCTAACCCTACCTAACACATACCTTCATTCGGTGGCTGAGGCAAGACCGCACTTTGGCCTCGAATTCAGCACATCTGGCCCCGTCATTTTCATTACGCCAGGAGATGGGTGTTGAGGAGGCTGTAACATTAGGGTGCGTAAGCCAATTTTCCCGCAATTTTGGGATTTATAAAAACTGTGCGCACCTCTAGGCTACGCACACTGTGATCCATGCGTACGCATAGAAACTCGAGAAATGTCAACTGCGACTCCGCTGGCAGAAGGATGAAACAGGAGAAACGCTTTGAAATGGATACAATTTCCACCAACATAAATCGAAATATTACCTCACATATTATGTGAGTGCACACACAGAATATACGTGCACACTGCACATATCTTATTCTCCCTTGTCCTGTAGCCATCACAATGTAACCTACATATATCTTTGTTCGTATATAGATATTCATGCAAATATATTAACTTTTTATATTCGTATTCATTGCACATAGCGCGAGGCTGGACAAGTTGAGCACCGTTCCTGATTCACTGTTCCCGAGTGCTCAGTGGGTAACGTCCCGATAAGTCCAATGATCGCAATATCCATACATTGAAGAACATCAACAAGCCCACTAGACAATTGACTATCATCCACAAGCACACCCCATCTATACGGACTACGAACATTTTAAGCGCACAGACACTTTATTACTGAGCTATCTATTATTACTAATTGAACCACCAGTGTATCTTATTTGTCTTACTTAATCTGTAATTATTAAACAATACTTGGATGTTATGACATGTATTATCATGAATAGTAAGGTGAACAGTAGGACGAATCACGTTTAAACTGACTCCGTTGTTGAAGCAGTCTGGAACATAGATGAATGAATGAATGAATGAATGGTCTTTATTGTCATTGATATAGTACAGGTACCATACAACGAAATTTGGGAGGGGGGGCTCCCCTGGTGCTAGGAAAAAAACTAAAAACAAGAAGGGAAAAGAACTGGTTTACATAAATAAAGGCTATGTACACTATCCACTATACTATACAAATAAAACACTGTGCTGTACTCTATGCTATGCTATACCTATTCTAACATTTCCTATCTCTGAACCTTATGTACCCGAGGGTTGTCATATTGCACATAGTGTTATTGCACATTCATTTAAAGTGTCGCAGTTTGCAGGTTTGAAATGTTCACAGTTGTGTTTCAGTATTGCACTTGATTACAATCTAGTAGCTGCCATCAAGTTGTCTAGATCAGTGTTTCTCAACCCTCTCTTCGGGGCGCCCCAGCCGCTCCACATATTTTATCTGTTCCACCACCAGCACACCTGATTCAACTAATCAAGTCCAAATCATAATTGCTTTGGACTTGATTAGTTGAATCAGGTGTGCTGGTGGTGGAACAGATCAAATATGTGGAGCGGCTGGGGCGCCCCGAGGAGAGGGTTGAGAAACACTGGTCTAGATTGTCCAGGGCCTAGAACCTAGGTCTTTGCTGTGTTCAGGGCCTGAATGGCCCTGGGGTAGAAGCTGAGCTTCAGTCTATTTGTCCTTGCGAACATGGCCCTGAACCGCCTGTCCGAGGGCAGCCGAACAAAGTGTTCGTTCCCAGGGTGGGATGGGTCTCTGGAGATCTTGGAGGCCTTCCTGAGGCAGCGTGTGTTGTACAGCTCTTCCAGAGAGGGGAGGGGGGCGCCGGTGATCTTCTATCAGATATTATATAGACGAGAGAAGAGAGTTTCGTCGTACGCAAAGCAAGAACATGTGGATTCTGATTTATAAAAGGCGCACCGCACGCGCACGCACGCAAGTGGAATTTGCAGGCCACTCTTCCCACACCTGCTTCCCTTTATCCCAATCAACCCTAATTAAATGTTGCGCACGGGAACGAGCGTCTCGCCCCACCCTTTTTAACACCCATGCTTTGCCTATTATTGGTCAGTGAAATGCCCGTCAGAAGGCGAAAAAAGAATTCACCCACTCAATTTCTGCGCAGTAGTTCCGCTTAACGAACACATGAAACTCTTGTATAATATCTATGTTCCAGACTGTATCGACAACGTGTTCACCTTATTATTTATGATAATACATTTCATAACATTCAAGTATTGTTTAATAATTACAGATTCAATTAAATATGATTCCCGATTAAACTGTACAACATATCTCCCTTTGTATTTATTATGTTAAATCATGTTTTTTCTTTTAGATTAGATTCAATCTTATTGTCATTGACAAGTACCAAGGTTGTCACAAGGAAATGCAGTTCGTCATCTAACCTGCATTGTAGAAAAGCCAAGCATGTTTCAAGTTTATTGTTACGTTACATTAAGAGAGTAAAATTCGTAGGCTTCGGTTCCTGACATGGCAGCACAAGACATAAGGCAATAGGCATAATACAAGATAAAGGTGACAATATTACAGCTAAGACAGGATACACTAGTGATGCAACTAGTAATAATAGATAGTTCAGTAATCAGTGCGCTTAAAGTTTTCGTAGTCCGTATACTTAGGGATGGGGTGTAGGCCTACTTGGGGATGATAGTCAATTGTCTACAGTGGGCCTGTTCATGTTCTTCACTGTATGGATATTGCAATCATTGGACTTATCGGGAACGTTACCCTTATGAAGACGTACATTACTGTGAAGTCAATGCGGACGGTGGTCAACCTCGCGCTACGTGCAATGAATATTTATGTAAAAGTAAATATATTTGCATGAATATCAATATGATATGTACAGTAAATATATATGTATATAGTGTGATTCGTACAGGACAAGGACGAATAAGATATGTGCAGTGTGCACGTATCCTTTGTGTGCACTCCTTCATAATACGTGAGAGGCAATATTTCTTATGTCGGTGGAAATGGTATCCATTTCAAAGCGTTTCTCCTCTTTCATCCTTCTGCCAGCGGAGTCGCAGTTGCTCATTTCTCCAGTTTCTATGCGTACGCATGGGTCCCAGTGTGCTTAGAGGTGCGCACAGTTTCACGCCAAGTTCCTTTTTTATAATCCCAGATTTGCGGGAAAATGTACATACGCATGTACGTACGCAAGTCACAGAATCAATCAATCAGATTCTAACCTCTCCATCATGGGCAAGACCAAAAAGTTGTATAAGGACGTCAGGGACAATATTGTAGACCTGCACAAGGCTGGAATGGGCTACAAGACCATCAGCAAGCAGCTTGTTGAGATGGAGACAACTGTTGTGCGATTATTTGACAATGACAGAAAGACAAAATAACCATCAATCGCCTTTATTAAATCATATTTAATTGGATCTGTAATTATTATACATATTATACCAATACTTGGATGTTATGACATTATCATAAATAATAAGGTAAACAGTAGGACGAATCACGTTTAAACTGATTCCGTTGTCGATGCAGTCTGGAACATGTTATATATGGTCTGGCGAGAACGTTCGTTGCGCGGAAATTGACTGATTGGGTGAAAAGTATTTTTTTTCTGCGTTCTGTCGGGCGTTTGACTGACCATTTATATGCAACGTTTGCAGGAAAAGTGCTATAGAAATAAAAAGTTATTATTATTATAGGCAACTATGGGCGTCAAAAAGGGTGGGACAAGACGCTCTTTCACGTGTGCAACAGAGTTGATTGGAAGCAGGCGTGGAACTTGCAAATTCCACTGGCGTGCGCACCGTTTTATAAATCCGAATGTTGGTGACGGAAATGTTTGCTTTGCAAAGGTGCGTAGGTACGCAAAGCGTAGGTAAGTAACGCTTTATAAATGAGGCCCCAGGGCCTTCAGCACGGGCTGCGTTTCCTCCATCAGTTGCCAATACTCATCCTTCAGCTCCAGGACCCTGGCGTCCTGGAGCTTAGTCACCGTGCGATCTGACAGGACAGCTGCAACAGCCCATCGCTGCTCCTTGAGACGGTCGAACATGTCGCATACGCTGTTCCATCGGGTTTTACACGATTGTAGCTTATGTGCTGGAAGGCCCATCTGCTCCTGTTTCTTCTGGAGCGCTTTGGTCGCCACAGTACTGTGGTTGAAGTGGCTCACGAGTTTGGCAGCGGCAGAGATGACACGATACAAGTACAGTGCAAAACCATCATATATTGCTAGCTGGAGGGTGAGGGCGAAGCATGCCATGGAAATCCAGTTGACTCGGCCGGGTCTGTTGGCAGCAACTATATTTGCTGCGTTGTCGTGGACGCATGCAATAACGCGGCCTTCGATGTTCCACTGGGCTACAGAGTAATTTAGCTTCTCAGCTAGGACGTCAGCTGTGTGGCGACTGGGCAGACTTTCAGTGACCAGGACGGCTGAGCCAATTTGCCAGTCTTCTCCGATGAAGTGAGCAGTGATCGTTATGTAACTCTCTGTATTGAGTGCCGTCCAGCAGTCGGTAGTTATGGCGACCATGTCGCTAGCTAGTGCTAGCTTCTTTAGCAGGTGCTGCTTCGACTCCTGGTAGCGCATTTCTATGCGCCTGGTTATGGAACGTCGCGATGGAATAGGATATGCTGGCTCGACTATTTGCATCAGCGCACGAAATCCTCTACCCTCGACAAAACTGAGCGGCAGAATATCTGTTTCAATTAATTTACATATGGCCATCGTTATTTTCTCTTCTCGTTGTGCATCACACCTTCCGCGTATAAGATGAGACATGATGGAGGGCTGATAAGGTAGCGAAGGAGCAATCAGGGTCGGGTGTACGGTTTGCAGGTGGTATTTCATCGGGGTCGTTGTCGTGTTGTATTTATAGGTCACTGCGCAGTGTTTGCAATAAACGGCGTCGCCTTTCAGATCAAAATGCTCCCACACCAAGCTTCGTTTCGCTCGCTTCGCCATTTTCCGAGCTTGCTCTGCAAACCTTTTTTTACAACTGTGTAATAAACTTGAACTTTTTTATAAGACTCTCTCAGTGCCTCTTTGTTGAGGGGAACCTGGAATTACTGGAGGTTACACTAACGTACGGGAACTTGTTGCATCATGCCGTACTGCGTTGCGAAATTCAATGCGAAGGCAAATGCAAAGTTCATTTCTCACACATAACGTGGACAAACTAATTTCCATTATTATTATTATTATAAATTATAAATTACACCAATTTATGAATGATTATCGAGCAAAATATTTTGTGATCGACCAAGATCCTTATCGATCAATTATCGATCGTCGATCATTGATGCCCACCCCTAAAGCATATCTTCTGTTAGGTTTTTGGTAATCTGTATGTTTGTGAAATTAACTCTCCACTGTTTGTGCCTCTACCTTTGTTTACTACACAGATCCACCTCACAGCCCAGCTACCATGTCTGAACACAAGTCCACAGAGTCCCTGGGTTCTGGCTGTGGTTCTCCAGCCCAGACAAGCACACAGTGGGGTCCAGAGATGGTGGCAGTAAAGCTGGAGGACTGCAGTCAAACACTGGAACAGAATGTGGTAGTGAAAGAGGAGGAGGGAGAAGTGATGGTGAAAGAAGAGGAAGGAGGAGAAGAAGTGGTGGAGAAAGACATGATGGTGAAAGAGGAGGAAAGAGTAGAGGATGTGGAGGAGATAGATGGCGAGTTGGATGGTAAGTTAATGTTATGAAGTTGTCTAATGTCAGGATGAGTGGAACGTGATAGTTAGATAGTTCTCTCCATTTCCTTCCTGTCCTTTACATTTTATATGGTTTTTATTGAGAAAATATTGAGAAATATTGGTGTGAATCACTGTTGATAAATGTGTGTGAACGAGTGCGCATGCGTACGCTCTAAGGCAGGGGTCCCCAAACTTTTTTCTGTGAGGGCCACATCATTTTTCCTTTCTGTGATGGGGGGCCTGGGTCGGTCTCTAACATAAAATAATATGGAACGGTGTGAAATGGAGGCGGTTGCGCAAAGCAATTGCGCAGGAGAGCACTGGTGGATGCAAACAAAGTCTAAACAGTTGAATTTGGATGGAATTTATACCTATAGTGATATGTCAATGAAATATAATCAGTTTTACAGTCTGATACTTGAGGGAGGACCCTCATCATACACGGGGGAACCCATGAAGCAGGGCTGTCTGGGGGTCCTTAAACGAGCATCAAACACTTAATTTCTTGCATTCTGGTGAATTTAGATGCAATTTGTGCCCTTTCTGCATCAATTTATGGTGGAAATGTCATTATTTATGTAAAGGAAAACACAATATATATACCAGATGACCATTCAAAATGTAATGTAATATAATGCAATATAAGGCTCTCAGGCATTCTGTACTTTCAATTATGTATTCTCCTTGAGCAGTCAACATCAACTATCAGCTATTTCGCTAGCAAACACAAAAGCTAACTTATTTGCGAAACAGCGCCCCCGCCACCACGTCGGCGCAGTGCCGCAATTGCAGTTAGAAATTACAGAAATCCACCGAGTGCAAAGGGCCGGTCCAAGTGTGGGGGTGGGCCGTGTTCGACCCGCGGGCCGTAGTTTGGGGACCCCTGCTCTAAGGCTAGCGGACAAGTAATCACCTCAATAAAGTTCAGGTGCTTCCAGAGATGTGTGAAGGACACACAGAATGCCAATGCCGCTACAGTAATCCACACATCAGGAAAACCCATGGACTCTTTGTTAGAAAACCAGTCTTGTTTCTGTTACCACAAAACCTGAACAAACTATCATGTAGACCACCGCCAGGTCACGCCACTCAAGGGAGGTCAGATGGAGCTCCCCAGGCAGTGATAGGGTTAGGGTCAGACTGACCCAGGCAGTGATAGGGTTAGGGTCAGACTGACCCAGGCAGTGATAGGGTTAGGGTCAGATGGAGCTCCCCTGGCAGTGATATGGTCAGGGTCAGACTCACCCAGGCAGTGATAGGGTTAGGGTCAGACTGACCCAGGCAGTGATAGGGTTAGGGTCAGATGGAGCTCCCCAGGCAGTGATAGGGTTAGGGTCAGACTGACCCAGGCAGTGATAGAGTTAGGGTCAGATGGAGCTAATCCAGGCAGTGATAGGGTTAGGGTCAGACTGACCCAGGCAGTGTTAGGGTTGGGGTCAGATGGGGCTGACCCAGGCACTGATCGTAAGGTGTACCTGTTTGGTAAGCTAACCCCATACTCTTATTTCTCATTCTTCTTAGAAAACCAGACCACCTTTTCTGTTCTTCTGTTCAGTCAATGTGGAAGACGCTTTACTACAGCAATTCATAGTAGTGCATATCTTCTGTTAGGTTTTTGGTAATCCGTATGTTTGTGAAATTAACTCTCCACTGTTTGTGCCTCTACCTTTGTTTACTACACAGATCCACCTCACAGCCCAACTACCATGTCTGAACACAAGTCCACAGAGTCCCTGGGTTCTGGCTGTGGTTCTCCAGCCCAGACAAGCACACAGCGGGGTCCAGAGATGGTGGCAGTAAAGCTGGAGGACTGCAGTCAAACACTGGAACAGAATGTGGTAGTGAAAGAGGAGGAGGGAGAAGTGATGGTGAAAGAAGAGGAAGGAGGAGAAGAAGTGGTGGAGAAAGACATGATGGTGAAAGAGGAGGAAAGAGTAGAGGATATGGAGGAGATAGATGGCGAGTTGGATGGTAAGTTAATGTTATGAAGTTGTCTAATGTCAGGATGAGTGGAAAGTGATAGTTAGATTGTTCTCTCCATTTCCTTCCTTTCCTTTACATTTTTTATGGTTTTTATTGAGAAAATATTGAGAAATATTGGTGTGAATCACTGTTGATAAATGTGTGTGAACGAGTCCGCATGCGTACGCTGTAAGGCTAGCGGACAAGTAATCACCTCAATAAAGTTCAGGTGCTTCCAGAGATGTGTGAAGGACACACAGAATGCCAATGCCGCTACAGTAATCCACACATCAGGAAAACCCATGGACTCTTTGTTAGAAAACCAGTCTTGTTTCTGTTACCACAAAACCTGAACAAACTATCATATAGACCACCGCCAGGTCACGCCACTCAAGGGAGGTCAGATGGAGCTCCCCAGGCAGTGATAGGGTTAGGGTCAGACTGACCCAGGCAGTGATAGGGTTAGGGTCAGACTGACCCAGGCAGTGATAGGGTTAGGGTCAGATGGAGCTCCCCAGGCAGTGATATGGTCAGGGTCAGACTGACCCAGGCAGTGATAGGGTTAGGGTCAGCATGACCCAGGCAGTGATAGAGTTAGGGTCAGATGGAGCTAACCCAGGCAGTGATAGGGTTAGGGTCAGACTGACCCAGGCAGTGATAGAGTTAGGGTCAGATGGAGCTACCCCAGGCAGTGATAGGGTTAGGGTCAGACTGACCCAGGCAGTGATAGGTTTAGGGTCAGACTGACCCAGGCAGTGATAGAGTTAGGGTCAGATGGAGCTAACCCAGGCAGTGTTAGGGTTAGGGTCAGACTGACCCAGGCAGTGATAGAGTTAGGGTCAGATGGAGCTAACCCAGGCAGTGATGGGGTTAGGGTCAGACTGACCCAGGCAGTAATAGGGTTAGGGTCAGACTGACCCAGGCAGTGATAGGGTTAGGGTCAGATGGAGCTGGCCCAGGCACTGACCGTAAGGTGTACCCTTTTGGTAAGCTAACCCCATACTTTGATTTCTCATTCTTCTTAAAAAACCAGACCACCGTTTCTGTTTCTTCTGCTTTACCATAGCAATTCATAGTAGTGCATATCTTCTGTTCGGTTTCTGGTCATTTCTATGCTTGTGAAATTAACTCTCCACTATGTGTGCCTCTTCCTTTGTTTACTACACAGATCCACCTCACAGCCCAGCTACCATGCCTGAACCCATGTCCACAGAGTCCCTGGGTTCTGGCTGTGGTTCTCCAGCCCAGACAAGCACACAGCGGGGTCAGCCATTCATCTTCTTGATATTTTTATAACGTCACAACATGCTGATAGAACATTGACATGCTAGAAACCCATAACTACACATAATTAGATGATCACACAGCCAGAAACACGATCACGTCCCAAAACGAAAGTATACAAAAAAGTCTCCCTTACCAGTAGCCTACGGCAAACAAGAACAGTGAATCCAATCCACAAATTATACGTTTTTAGTGATCGTTAAACTGTTGTTTATTATATCGAGTGGGTACTTTAAAATTTTCTAAGTTTCGTGTTATGAAAAAAAAAAAACAGTCTGCGAGTGGTTTAGCCCTCGGCTGTGTTCTTATATTCGCTATGGCAATCTGATCAGCAGTCATGGAATGCCTCTTGTCCAATCAAATTACTTGGTCCCTTTATGACGTTGATCCCAGTGTGCCCACCGGCGCTCTCAGAGCAAATTTACGAACGCAGCCCTAGACTGGCCTGCGTCCCGCTTTACCTCACTGACTGCCTCCATCTCCAACTCCACCACCCCCGCCCCCCCTGCTGTCATCTTCCCCCCTCCTGATTACCCTCCCCCTACTCCTCTCACTACTTTCTCCCCTGTTGACTCCTCCCTCATCACTACTATCATCACCGCCTCCAAAACAACCACCTGCTCCCTCGACCCCCTCCCTACCACCCTGACCAAGGCCTGCCTCCCTGCCCCCCATCCCCCACCTCACTGCCCTCTTCAATCAGTCCCTATCCCAAGGCCACGTTCCCTCAAGCTACAAACTTGCCGCTGTCACCCCCATTCTCAAAAAGCCCACTCTTGACCCAGCCAACCTCTCCAACTACCGCCCCATCTCCAACCTACCATTCTTCTCCAAAACCCTAGAGCGCGCTGTCGCTGCCCAACTTCACTCCCACCTCCAATCCAACAAACTATACGAACCCCTTCAATCTGGCTTCCGCCCACATCACAGCACTGAAACAGCCCTGGTCAAAGTCATCAACGATCTCCTCACCTCCGCTGACTCAGGTGCCCTCAACATCCTAGTTCTACTAGACCTGAGCGCAGCCTTCGACACAGTGTCCCACTCCATCCTCCTTCAAATGCTGCGCCAACTGGGTGTTGAGGGCACCGCCCTGGACTGGCTCACCTCCTACCTCACCAACAGACATCAGTTCATCTCCCTCTCCGGTCACACCTCCTCCTCCTCCTCTGTCACACAGGGGGTCCCACAAGGCTCAGTCCTCGGCCCCCTGCTCTTCCTCTGCTACACACTCCCCCTCGGTCACATCATCCGCCAATTCAACCTGGACTTCCACTGCTACGCCGATGACACCCAGATCTACATCACCACAAACTCCACCCAGAACCCACCCCTCACTCACATCGAAAACTGCATTTCAGCAATAAAAACCTGGCTCACACACAACTTCCTCAAACTCAACAGTGAAAAGACCGAAGTCATCCTCATCGGCACCAAATCCACCCTCAATAAAACCGGACCCATCACACTCACCATCGATGACACCACCATCACCCCCTCCCCCCTGGCTCGCAACCTCGGCTTCATCCTGGACCCCACCCTCTCATTTGATCCCCACGTCAGCTCCATCGTCAAGACCTCCTACTTCCACCTCCGCAATATAGCAAAAATCAGACACTGCCTCTCCCCGTCCGCTGCTGAATCCCTCATCCACGCCTTCATCTCCTCCCGCCTTGACTACTGCAACTCCCTACTCACCGGCATCACCTCCCGCTCCCTCCATAGACTCCAGATGGTCCAAAACTCTGCTGCACGCCTCCTTTCAAACACCCGCTCCCGTGACCACATCACTCCTGTCCTCCACTCTCTCCACTGGCTCCCCATCAAAGAACGCATCCAATTCAAAATCCTCATCCTCACATACAAAGCCCTCCATAGCCTGGCCCCCCCTTACCTGACTGACCTCCTTCTCCCCCACCGCCCTACCCGTACCCTCCGATCCTCATCCATTGTTCCCCTCACTGTTCCACCCTCAAAACTCAAAGGCTTCGGTCACCGTGCCTTTTCACGAGCTGCACCCCGCCTCTGGAACTCTCTCCCCCAACCACTCAGAGACTCACCCTCACTTCTCACTTTTAAATCCCACCTCAAAACCTACCTGTTCTCCCATGCCTACAGCCTCCCCTACCCCTAGCCATCTCCCCCATCCCGGCGCCCCCGCCCCCCCCTCCCCTTGACACCCATACAACCTCCCCTACCCCTACCCATCTCCCCTAACCCTGCCACCCCCCTGATATACATACAGCCTCCCCCCCCCCCCCCCCACCACCCCCCCTCCCCGTTCGCTGACTCTGTGTTCCATGTTACTTGTTGTTTTTGTGTTTCCCATATCCCCTATATTGTCAGCGTCTTTGAGCCTCGGAAAAGCGCTATATAAATTTAATGAATTATTATTGTTATTATTACCTCGCTTTTACCCGGCTGCTACGCTGCTTCTATAACATCAGGATCAGACGCAGGGTGAGGGAATACGACGCGTGTGGATAAGAGACAACACAAAAAAAACACTTGCACACTACACTTATTGGTTAAGCTGCCGCCAGAAACCCCGATATTTTGCCACGTGAATTGATAATCGTATCGCAAGAGGCCACGATACGATAATTGCCGTAGCGATAATTTGTCCCACCCCTATAACACGCACAGTTGGTGAGATTTAATCAAATCAAACGCAACGTGAACGTGCAGGTGCGTGAAGCATGGTGGTTATATCTTCAGAGGAAGACGTTTTGATCGATTTGTTATTCTTATTAGATCATTATTTTATTCACATGAAGCACTAGATAGGTTGAACATTTGTTTTGTTTAATAGTTGTTTCCATCGCTATTATTTAAAAATAAATATCAGGAAACATTCGCAGCCACCTCATAGCCCCCCTGGCACCTCTCTAGGGCTTTCTAGTGGGCCGCGACCCCCCTGTTGAGAACCGCTGATTTAGAGCATCCGATAAAGCGAGGCCTAGGCCTAAATGTTTTAAGTGTCTTTTAAAAAATCTCCACAAACCTTTTGCTAGGCTGGTCGAGTTGTGTCTGTACACTTTCTCTGCCTTTTTCTTCTCCTTCTCTGCGGTCAGCTTTTCAAACTCGCCATGCTCTGCTACGTGATGCACAGTAAGGCCTGATCCCAATTCACCCCTATGACTCTTTCACCCCTCCTGCTCCGTTTCATGTTTTAATCGGGGGCTAGGGGGGGAGGGCTATCCACGGCTCAGTTTGGAGATTTTTCGGGACCACGTTCGATTTCGGAGCCATAACCCTACCTCCCAGGATGCATTGCGAATCATCTACAGAAATCTGATTTCGCTCTAGGCAATGCGGAAGACAATTCATTAGTCATTACTTTTTACTCTGTGATTACTTGTTAATAAAGATTAGAAAGATTATGATAATCATCTCATTATCTTAGTTTAATGTCATTCAATGCATTGTAGACCTTTTTTTTATAACAAGCATAAAAAAAAATGCTATTATGCCGATGTGCTGTGCCTATGCTTAACATAGAAATACACCGTTCCAAAGTCCAGTGCGTTCAGCCAAGTTTAAGATCTGAGGGTTTTGGTGCTCAGCAGTAGAGGACAATAATAGCTAAACTGTTACCTGGGCACTTCCATTAGACTACCAAAAGCAAAACACTGGAGCACTCATATCTGTGCGTTTGTCACCCTGTTCCTCTGTAACAAACGCAGAGATTGTATGAGCGTCCCGGCGTCCCAGTCCAATAGAAGCGCCAGGCACAGCCTCCCCATAGAAATACACCATGTCATCGGAGCGCGATTCACATTTCTGAGATGTACAATCCTGTTTAAAAAAATAAATAAAAATCTTACATGTGGCGTTTGACAGCGGGTGATGGATTTGATGTAAAGTTATCTATCAAACATTAGGCTGATTTGTGAATGATAGTCACGCGTTATGACTTCATGTCGCATTTCTCCTCTTTGATGGCATATGACCAAAACCAAAACACGCAATCTAATCCAAGCAGTTGTTATTATGTAATATTATTGATGGGTTATATCATGTTCTGACTAACAGCGACTGTTTCTCCAGCGTTCCTGTCACATCGGATTTCGTAACGCCATAAAAATAAATCTGCGCTCCGTGTCTAATGTTATCTATCTAACGTTACATGTTTTAAGGCTGATCTGTGCATGATACTGGCGCATTTTGACATACTTCATGTTGCATTCCCCCTGTTGATGGCAGATGATGCCTGAAAGTTCAGCCGCAAAGTTGTTGCACTGTTGTCCTATGTCAGTGCAGACTGGCAAGGTAGGAGCGCAGGTTGATAGCCTACAGATCACCTATTCTGTCATGGTCTGATAATGAAGCATTGTTATTTTTTATTTGATGACTTAGTTAGGTTAATAGTGTAAAACCGAGCGTCAATGCTTTTCTATGACACTACTGATGACGTATCAGGGTCTTGAAGGGTTGTCCCATTTCATAGGGAAAGATTTCAACCACTACGGCTTGTGGCTCTGTTCAGAGGCCTTGGCTCTAAAGCAAGTGGCACTCCAACACAGATAACATTCGCGTTATCTGCAACTTCTGCACATGCTCAACTCTTCTGGTGCATACTGGGAACTGGAGTCCTAAGGTTATGAACACATATCACCAGACATTGCTGACATATTTTAGTTTAACAATAATGAGAGAGTGGCTTGTTTAGGTTAATGAGCATGTTTCAATGAATTTGCTCAAGTTGTTTGCGTCATTGGTCGGTTGTCATGATTGGTGACTAGAAAGCATCACTGGATTTCCCCAATCTCATATTTTTACTGATTATCGTCCAATTCCGATTGCTAGCCGATCGAGCAGGGCATCCATAATATCTAGTGATCACTCTATAACCTTTGCGCTACTGATGTTTACATTACTACTTTTGAACATACTGTATATTGCACATGTCTCCTGATATAGCTTCTTTTATACTTCTGCACATTAGATACTGTACATAAGCTACCTCACTGTACATATCTTATAACTGTATAACAATACTACCTCTGCACATACTGTATATTGCATAGTTACCCATGACTACCATTCTTGTTCTATTTATATCATGCCCTTATATCACTATTTGCACTTTTGGTTGGATGCTAAACTGCATTTTGTTGTATAGTACTTGTACTTTCCGATGACAATTAAGTTTAATCTAATCTAATCTGTATACACCTGTACATACCATACTGTACATAACTCTTAACTGTATATATACCTCTAACTACTGTACTTGCCATACTGTACCTATCACTGTCATGTTTTTATATCATTTCTGGTTAGATGCTAAACTGCATTTCGTTGTCTGGTACTTGTACTCAGCAATGACAAAGTAAAATGTAATCTAATCTAATTGTTTCTAATCCTGTATATGTTGCTATTACAGAAGAGATCTCCAACCCAGACTCAGACATGGAGCCCAGCTCCACCACATCAGGAAACCATAAACAACACAGACGGAGGAGGAGGAGGAGCTCAAGACAGAAGAATCACCACTGTTTAGATTGCAGTGAGAGTTTCATTTGTCCAACTCACCTTAAATCACAACCACAGACTCAAGGAGGACAGAAGACTCACTCTTGTCTTCAGTGTGGAAAGAGATTTGTTTGTATGAGCAAACTAAAGAGACACCAGAGAATACACACAGGAGAGAAGCCGTTCTGCTGCTCCCAGTGTGGGAAGGGTTTCAGTCAGGCAGGTGACCTAAAGAAACACCAGAGAATACACACAGGAGAGAAGCCGTTCTGCTGCTCCCAGTGTGGGAAGGGTTTCAGTCGGGCAGGTGACCAAAAGAAACACCAGAGAATACACACAGGAGAGAAGCCGTTCTGCTGCTCCCAGTGTGGGAAGGGTTTCAGTCGGGCAGGATCCCTAAAGAGACACCAGAGAATACACACAGGAGAGAAGCCATTCTGCTGCTCCCAGTGTGGGAAGAGTTTCAGTGAGGCAGGAGACCTAAAGACACACCAGAGAATACACACAGGAGAGAAGCCATATCACTGCTCCCAGTGTGGGCAGAGTTTCAGTAAGACAGGAAACCTAAAGAGTCACCAGAGAACACACACAGGAGAGAAGCCATTCTACTGCTCCCAGTGTGGGAAGAGTTTCAGTCGACAAGGAGATCTAAAGTCACATCAGAGGATTCACACAGGAGAGAAGCCATACCACTGCTCCCAGTGTGGGAAGAGTTTCAGTCATTCCTCCAACCTGTTGATACACAAGAGAAAGCACCATGGTCCAGACAGTGAGAGTTCCATTGCATCTTGAAAGACAACATAGGGGGCAGATTCATCAGTTTATTTGAGTTGTGTTATAGCATACCTATCATCAGCAAAGTGCTTTAGTCATAACAGGAGAGAGATGTGCAATCCAATGGATTGTGTGTTTGACCTCATTAGGAGCATTGTATTAACCATAAACACAGGAGTCACCTGACAGGAAGTGTTAGGAGTTAAATGTAAGAGTAGGGATGGAGTCTCAGACTGTTTGGTGGTAACAGACGTTATGGGCATTGAGACTGAGACTCTCAATGTCTTTTAGGGCTCGGCAATATAGCCTAAAAATGTTTATCTATATTTACACGTTTGGGCCAAACACAATATACAGTGACTAAAGAAAGTCATCACACTCTTTCGCTTTTTCCACATTTTGTTGTGTTATAGACTCTGTAATGTACTAAATAAATATTTTAATAATTAACAAATTGGCAGCAATCCACACACACTACCCCATAATGTCAAAGTGAAAACAAGTTCTGCAAATGTATTAAAATTGAAACACAGAAATACCTTGTGCATAAGTATTCATACCCAAGCAAAAATGTCATCGACAAGTTTGTTTCTATTTGTTTTTATTTATGTATCTTCACTGTCTTTGCCGTTCTCATGTATTGTATGTATAGTTTGGTGTTGACCCTGAGTATTTCTGTTCATACATGTATGTTTGTTTTATTTATGCCGGTGCCAGATTATGGCCAGATCGCCATTGAAAATGAGAATTTGTTCTCAACTGATTTATCTGGTTAAATCAAGGTCAAATAAATAAACAAGTTAATGAGTCCATCTTAATGCAAGGATAATAGTTTATGTAATTTTGGAATTAATATCTTGGTTTTTAAAGGGTCTCTGATTTGGATAGGAATCAGTTACACACTGTGTAGATTAGGATGTCTCTACCAACTCAGCAAATGTTATACATTTCTCTTGATCCTGACAAACTACTCAGTCCCTGCCAGTGACAAACATACCCATAACTTGATGCAGCTACCACTATTCTTCACACGAGAGATGGGGCAGAAACTGCGTTGCATGTGCTGGATTTACACTAAACTTAATGTTTTGTAGTAAAACCAAATTAACACATTTCCAGCCACTTTCTTTGCTGTATCACTTGAATTCATTGCTGCAAACACAATACTAAAACATTATGCATATGAGATAATTTTTCCATTAAGGGATTCTTTTTGGCCACTTGGTTATAGACCAATTTTGTAGACCGAATGAAATGATGATGTTCCATCGACTGTGCTTTTTCCTCTCCACCTTTCAACTTTGTAGATTTGTGTAAGTCTCCCCAGGCCTCAGGGTCGCATTCCTGAGTGGTTTTGTTCCTCTCCATTTGCTCAATTTGCAATGACACCCGGATCCACACAGTGTGTCATTGATTCATATGCAAATCAGAGACCCTATAAAAACAAAGATATTGATTCCAAAATTACATTAACTATTATCCTTGCATTTCAACTTATTGGGTGATTTGTTGACATTATTGCATTTTAGACAATTTTAAGAGTGTTTGCAAAGTGTTTGAATACTTATGCACATGAGGTATTTCTGTGTTTCAATTTGATCAAATTTGCAGAAATGTCTAAAAGAAATGTGAGTCTATAATTGAGTCTATAACACAACATTATTTGGAAAAAGTGAAGGGGTGTGATTTCTATAGGCACTGTATATCTCAATACCCTTATGTCCTATATCATACTTAATATGAAGTGGCTGTCTGCATCTACAATGTACAAGTCATTTCTATTTGTTTTTGTTTTGAAAGAACACGCCAACAGATATTGTTGTACTAAGACAAATTGTACAATAACAGTTTTTTTTTAAAGTCACACAATGAAGCTGTAAGGCTATGGAAAACCAGACAGGCTTGTAGCCAATGAGGCGGGGAGGTCAGGAGGTGTAAAGGAGATTATTGTTCATATTACTGTGCTTTATTGTATATAGTTGATGTATGTGTTGCTGTCTTGATGTGATAATGTTCTTTGCACATTTCTATGGTTCTAAAAGAAAGCAAAGCATGTGGATACTTGTGAGAGATTTGCGGACCTGGAGACGTTTCAAGGGAACCACTTACAAAAAGCCTTATCACTTCTGTTCTGTTAGCAGATGCAGCACAACTATTTTTGCACACATGTTACTGACAAGTTGCTGAGGCACTGTGAAGTCTTTTTGTGACCTACAATGATCTGTGGAAGATGACTTTGAAAATGAAAAAAATAAAGGTCAGATATTTTATTTGCAATTTGTCTCCTTGTCATGTGTATGTTACTCTGAACTATGGTCTGAGCATATCCACACAAGCTTCAAGGTGTATCAAATGGGATCCTGCTTTTGCATCTGATTATCATATTTCAAATGTTATAAGCAGTTTAGTTTGGGTCTGTTTTTTTGTCAAAAAAGAGGATTTTTAAATGAAAGTGGTATACTTCTCTATTTATTCTAATCCTTTTCAGAAATGTTTCCTCTTCCACTGTTGCAATCAGTTGGTTGTTTGGGATTGAGCATACAGGCCCATATTCTTCTCAAAGGTTGTTAATATGACATAATACAGTATGTCCATCTTTTATAACATGTGTAGGAGCCATGAATATGTATTCTTGGGTATTTAGTATTTAGTACAAAAAGCTAATGGGTTTATTATGATTTGCTAATGGGTTTATTATGATTTGATTTGTTTGTTTATTGTTTGATAACCCTTCCGGAAGTCACATGATTATGGGCGGGCCTACCTGAGGTTACTTTAAGCACCTGTTTACCTGTATGGCGGGAGTGGAGAGAGCGGGGAGACAGGGTCGTGTATTTTTGGTTGGTCGCTTATGGATTTATGTACGTCACCGAGCTTGATTGTTTTATATTCAATAAATGCCTTAAACGTACCTTTTTATCTCAAGCGAATTGTTTTTAGCGCGTCACACAACTTCACCCAAACCCTGCTCGCATCTCTCAGCAACTTGGATTTTTGGCTAAATCTAGTCGCTACATTTGTCAACAAAAAAGCCACATCTCAAGGAACAACATCATATGGCACATTGGATCAAGGATTTTATGATTTTATGGAAAGAGATCGGATAGCACGGACTCGGAGCCCCGCCAACAATTTCAAACACAAGCCAGGAGCAGCCGCAGTCAAAACCAATCCCAGAGGCACGGTAGGCTTGTCGGTGTCATTGAAGCTGTGTAAATGGTTGGAATGCAGCGTGTGCATTGACTGCTGTTTGTCTATTGAAGACTGGTTGGTTGATTGTTGTTTGAAGGTCGGTTTGGAGCGCTGGCTTCCCGGTGTTGTCTCGATGATGTCAAATGAGGAATCTCCGCGACCGTGGTAAAGTTGTTTTTATATTCGACATTCAACAGACATTCACATTCGGCATTTTAGGGACCGTGGTAAAAGTAGTGAAAAACCCAATGGAGATATGGCTGTCCTGATCAATAACTCTGCCAATATTGGGCCAATGCACCTCAAACCAATTGTAGATTGTTCTGGGAGTGCCCCTCCAAAAATGGCAACCTTTGGATTTCGCAATCAATTGATTAGGAATTTATTAAAATTCAAGAACTCAAAAACCCTATGGAGATTTGGCTTTCCTGATCAATAACTCTGCCAATATTGGGTCAAAACACCTCAAACCAGTTGTAGATTGTTCTGGGGGTGCCCATCAAAAAATGGCAACCTTTGTTTTTCCCAATCAATTGATTAGGAATTTATTAAAATTCAAGAACTCAAAAACCCTATGGAGATTTGGCTTTCCTGATCAATAACTCTGCCAATATTGGGTCAAAACACCTCAAACCAATTGTAGATTGTTCTGGGAGTGCCCATCCAAAAATGGCAACCTTTGGATTTCGCAATCAATTGATTAGGAATTTATTAAAATTCAAGAACTCAAAAACCCTATGGAGATTTGGCTTAGATTTGTCTTCCTTTTTGAATTTGTTTCAGGTTTCATTCAGTGACTATGAGGCCATCATAGGCTTCATCAACATAAATAATGTGCACTGGACGTTAATGGTGAGATCATCTTTCTCAATCACTCCACCACACAAAATTGTGCTGCTATGTTAAACTAAGTGTATGATGAAACAGAGGTATGGTTTGTTACAGTTCTGTCAAGCTGCATCAGGCAGTGTGTTTTAATCGACCCATCTGGAGGACAAGAGCTGGCGCATTCTGAGGATGTGGCCACAAGATTAAGGTAAATATGTACATCATTTACAAATATGTATGCATCAATAAGTCTACATGTAGGGCACAGTCATGTATGTATGGCACAACAATGAATCTGTTAGATAACAGAATTTGTTTTCCATACAGGGAATACTTCAGAATGCGGCTCAATAAACACGGGAAGAAAGACAGGCTGGGGTTGAAGTTGAAGGGGGCAACTATCAACCACACCAAACAACAAGATGGCTTCAGCTGTGGCGTGTTTGTTATGGAGGTGAACTTAACATGATGTTTCCATATTCTGTACTCTTTGATATATTTAACTTTCAATTTTAGGATACTGTAGTTTAACAAGTTTAAATTATGTTCATATTTAGTTTGCAAGACAGATCATTGCAGAATTTCCAATCATCCCAACACACATGGTCTTAGACCCCTCCAAGAAGGGTATGACGTGGAAAAGAAAGGTGTTTGCTGAGGCCATTCTGGATGCATCAGGTGTGCACAATTAATTAACAGGGGCATATAAAATATTAATGCTATTACCCAGAGTATGACATTTTACAGCATACTTTCTTACAGACTTCAGAATCGAGAACTGTTGCTCCATGTGTGCATCTCAATCTGTTCCTGGAGGAGCCACACCTGTAATTCATTGGGTTAGTACCTGTTTCACTTAAAATTCTGTACTGTTTATTACTTATTTATGTATCTCTGTTTGGCAGATAATGCAGTCACACTAAACTTGCAGTATTTTGGTGTAATTTAGCAGATGTTTATAGAATGTGCCAATATTGTGAGATAGTATTGTGTTTCTGTGCTCGTGGGCACAATGTTGTTAGCATTAGGCAATTACCATCAAGTGGCAAGGCCCTTTTGGTCTCTGCTCCAATGGTCTAACCGTTGGGCTACACACCGTCCAGTATTCAATTTTCATGCGCATGTGATTTGGTAAAACTTAAATTACTATAAATGTAACAAAATACCATAAGTTAACTGTTAATTCATTCTCATTACTGTATTAACTAATACCTTAGTTGACATTAGTAAAAACAAAAGGGCGACATTGGATAATCTCCTGTTTTGTGCTATATGTCTGGAGATCTACACTTTAGCTTTTCCTATTCCACTCACTAACTCTACATGACGATAACATGCATCATGAGGGTGTAAGACATTATATAACCGTTTCTAGGTTCAGTAGTTGAACCTAGTAGTTGAATCTGAAGTAGTTTGAATCTAGTATCATGTGCTACTCTCAGTGATAGTTTTGTTTTCAATTCTACAGATTGCCTGCTCTGTGTGCATGAGGTGGTTCCACTCAGAGTGTCTGAGTATGACTCAGGAGGAATTCAATGAGGCCAAGCGAGCTCCAGTCTGGAAGTGCCGTCTTTGCTGTGACAGTAAAAAGGGTAAACTCAGGTACATAGGAATGTATCACCTTAAAGCCCATTGACACAAGGAAAAACACCTTACTATCAATGACTGAATTGTAACACATTTCCATCCCAAATAAGACTATCACCACCCATTCTATGGACTGGTGGCATTGTTTTCTGAACACCACAGCCTACTGTGTCAGAATATATGGAGAAGTAAAGAGAGAATGTCTTTGAATTATATGTCAGTAAATATTATGTAGAAAGAAAGAGAGAATGGGTTTGAATTAAATGCGAGGAAATGTCCCAGTCCAAAAGCGTTACGCCAGGGTTCAGGCTATGTGGCCTGTCTACGCATTGACCCTTCTCTCCCTCTCTCTCGCTCTTCCTCCATTCCACAGGGCCCATTGAGCAGCTCAGTGACTACACCAGAATGCGCAGTGCCCTGTTCTAACTAACGACTTCGACGCCTCACCCCTCCCCACCAGTGTTGTTCTGTGCGTCATATCAGCTGTTTGTTCTCCTCCTCTCCATCACTCCTCCCTCTCTCCTCTCTGTTCCAGCTGGTTAGGAGAGATGGTTTTATAATAGTTTATTTTTTGTGCCAATATATTTTTTAAATAAACATTTTGTGTCCATTTTGCTGAGTCTGAGAAAATCTGCTCCTCGACTGAAATAAGTACACCTACTGATAGCCTAAGCCTTGTATTGTTGTGCTACAGTGATTACAGCAGATTCTGCTGTCACCTCCCCGATAGTAATCTGCAATTGGTTTGAGCTGCTTTGGCCCAATATTGGCAGTTATTGATCAGGACAGCCATATCTCCATAGGGTTTTTGAGTTCTTGAATTTTAATAAATTCCTAATCAATTGATTGGGAAAAATAAAGGTTGCCATTTTTGGAGGGCCACTCCCAGAACAATCTACAATTGGTTTGCGGTGCATTGGCCCAATATTGGCAGAGTTATTGATCAGGACAGCCATATCTCCATTGGGTTTTTCACTACTTTTACCACGGTCCCTAAAATGCCGAATGTGGATGTCTGTTGAATGTCGAATATAAAAACAACTTTACCACGGTGAGATGCACCCAGTTTTCTCACGAGCCGGGATCTGCGCATTTTTCCAAGAGAAGCCCGTGCTGAAGAATCCGTTCCATTTCGCGGCCTTCTTCGGAGCTGGTGTGTGTGCATTCTGGAATGTTTATGTTTGAACGCTTATTTCTTTGCCGACGGATGTTTTACATTGACCGTGACTCTATCTGAACTCGCTGGCGTTTTAAACGGTTTGCTAAAGTAGATAAATACTTCCTAACCGGGCCTTTTTACAGGTGTTTACTACGACTAGGTAAGCTACATGAGGATGTAGCTATGTAATCAGAATGTTAGGTGGGTTTTGGGATATTACTGCTAGTTAGCTTTGTAATCAGAATGTTAGGTAGGGTTTTGGGATATTACTGCTAGTTAGCTTTGTAATCAGAATGTTAGGTGGGTTTTGGGATATTACTGCTAGTTAGCTATGTAATCAGAATGTTAGGTGGGTTTTGGCATATTACTGCTAGTTAGCTATGTAATCAGAATGTTAGGTGGGTTTTGGGATATTACTGCTAGTTAGCTAGTTAGCTAGTTAGTTTCCAGATATTACTGGAAAGTTAGCTTTGTAATCAGTGTACCGACCTTTTATCGAAGACTTGACTGGACGTTACTGCCTGCCAACGTTGACAGAACATAGTATGACAGAACAGTCTACTTCCTCATCCATACTTAAGTCATAAAACGACGTCAAGATGAACCCTTTGGAATGATCCATAACCGTTTCAGCACTTGTGAACCTCCCACGTGAGAGGATTGTCTTTTGGGAGTCTTGCTTTGAAAGTGAAGCGGTTCACCTGGCGCGTGGTGCTGTGGCTGAGGACGTTTGAGAGTAGACCTAAGCAGTCTTAAGAAAAAGCCTATATATAATGCCCGATGTAGACACGGCTGCAGCGAGTAGGCTATGTCAACCATTAGGGGTTAATCAATGATTTAATTGTTTCCTCTCTATGTATTATGCTCTGCATGATCGCACCTTATTTCAGGTCATTGGTTTTTTCCCCCATCCAGATATGTTTATTTTTTGTTCATTTTTAAACCAGTGTACTGTTGTGATTGTGTAGGTTCTCATGAATAGATCCACTCCACTGGACTGAAAGGAAGTCAGAAAGAAGACCAGGAAGAGAATAAGTAGTAGTTTTAGTGAGTGGTAATGGCCTACTCTAACTACAGCAGCCTGAATAGGGCTCAACTCACCTTTGAGTATCTACACACCAACTCGTAAGTACCATCTTGGGGAAAATACACCCAATACATACCACACATGCATCACACCCAGACCAATTCTCACGCCACCAATGTTCACTTTGCCCAACATGCCGACTTATGTTTTGAAGGTTTTCTAGGCCTATGGAATAACGGTTTACTAATGACTGCAGTCAGGGTTTTTTTAACTTTTTTTTTAATTTAACCTTTATTTAACCAGGCAAACATGTAAGAACAAATTCTTATTTACAAATGCAGCCTGACCAAAAAGCAATGGCTCTTTGGGGTGTGGTGGTACTGTATCCATTTTACCCTCAGTCTGTGACTTGCACTGCACATGATCCATAACAAGGTGACCTGCATGATTCCAAAGAAAAAACTGAGCTCTGAACATGTTACATGAACCATTTGTATGCTGGTGGATTTTGAGATGAAGCCACTCACTAGTGGTCTCCTGAGCCCAGGGCTTCACTGTCTTATCAGTGTAATCCAGAATCGTAGGGGCTCCAACACAGTTTAAAAGCTAAGTTAGAATAGACACTATGGATGACTATATGAAACCTGCTTTCTGGGCACCACTGAGTCTGAAGACAATGGAAGGATGGGGGGGGGTGGGGTCAGGAGGAATGACGTTGACTGCTACGGAACAATGATTGAGTACATAAAACTGAGCAACACCTGTTTAAAACCCCTGTGAACCGCTGGGATGTTATATAATTGGATGCTGATGTTCCAAGGTCACTGCTATGTGACAGCCAGACATGAGATTCTCTTTCTATAGCTGCTGTGGCTTACAAAACAAGATTAGGATTCAGATTCACCATAGAGGCCAGGTAGAGCCTGGACATTAACACCATCAAACAATACTGCAAGGATCAACTTTATCTTATGCCACCTGGTGCATGTAAGGCCCCTATTCAATGTGCATCAGCGTACAGTGTACAGAAGCGAGCGTGGCGCAGAGGACCAAACCGCAGACCATGTTATCCTGGATTGCCCGGTGTACCACCCACCCAACGGGATGCATGGTCTGTCGGTATTAGATGACGAGACGATGACGTGGCTTCTGGAGGGGTGTCCAGAAATATAGCCCGGGTGAGCCCCTGAACCAGGTCTCGGGGTGGTAAAAGGGTAGCCCCTCGGCCCCGAGCCTGGTGGAGTGGAGAGGAAAACAACTACCCATACGCCGAAGAAGAGGCGTACATCTCTTAATCATTTGGGTTAAGAGTGTAAACATAATGCAAGAGAATTCAAGAACATGGTCTAAGACTGGTATGGACCAAGGCAAATTAGTGGCAGACCATCCCTCCTCATTGAAGTGTTTTTCCTGTATCAAGAATGAGCTGACACTATCCATCCCCTACAATAATCAAAAGGAAAATACTAGAGTATGTTAAATGTAATGGGAGGAAGAGGTCTGACGGGCCAGATGAGACTTTTTGGGGAGGACAGGGGAACCCCGAGGAATGTCAATGAAGCCCCAGTATGCACAGGAGAGGAAACCCCTCGCAAAGTTGAAACAACTCCACGTTCGCAGGAGAGGGAAGCAGTGCTCCTGGGAATTAGTTGAGACTTGCTGCTGATATTCAAGGTGTCAATGCTGAGAGAGACAACTAAATGTTTGTCTTCAAATCAGTCAGATGTTATGAGAGCATCATTTGAATTATGAGAATTATAATTATCAAACTGCACAAGAGAAAGTTGTTTTAATCACAAGCAGATTAATTAAACTCTGAGCTTTCTAGATACCTCGATTGAGAGAGCACACAGAGAACCCAAATGCTTCTTAATTGTGCTGGGAATCTCAGCCAGCGGCTGTGTAGCAGACGTGTATCAGCTAGACAGTGTTGGCTTCTCTGGTGCTTTGTCAACCCAAATACGCTCGGCAACAAGTAGGCCTACTACTGCGAGCAGAAGATGGAGGGTCAATACCCACCGGTCTCTGCGGAGGAGGTCAAAGGGTGATGATTGCAGCAGTGTTGGCTTTACTATTGTGCTGGAACGTCACTCCCTGGAGACATGTAAGTCCAAATGAGGATGACTAAGTAGTAAATGAAGGAAGATGCTGTGTGATGACTTTCCACAGTAAATTACAATGTACACTGAAGCAGTGGCGGATACAGAAAGTGGCTGATGGGTAGGCCTGGAAAAATCTGGGTAGGCCTGAGTGAAACTCATCACCGCACGTTTTAGACCTATGTATGAGCAGCCAGATGGATGGAACACAACCGGGCTCGCGATCATAGGCGCCGATTTATGTTTCTGCCCGTGGGTGCTCGAAACATTTGGGTACGACCAACACACATGCACACGCGCACGCGCACGCACGCACGCACACACGCAAAATATTCGCAGGGACTGGAGGAGATCACTATGCAGACCATGAAACGAACGGAAAATAAATAAAGTACCTGTCTACCCAGAGAATGCAACGGACAGCCAAACAAGTTATTATAATACACACACGCAAGGCATTCAAGCGCACGCAATAGTCAATGAATTAACCAATAACCATCAACTATGGAGGACCAAGTCTGACAGAATTAACAATAAATATATAGGTACATAAATGAATGTATGAACAAATAAATGAACGAATACACACTAGGATCCTCTGATATTCCTTGAGCAGACAATTCCACAGTTTCCACAAAGCCTACTGCTCGTTCTTTAATTACCCCTCCATGAATGAATCGAATACAGACAGCAACTAGCTCGCGCTTGGATAGATCTTTATACTCATCCGCAAGTATGGCATAATATGTGGATTGCTCATGCAGTTCAGACTTTATCTTTCGAATTAGCAGTGAGGCTGCAGCCTCAAGCAGCTCATCCTGAATGTGATGGCTTAGAAGCGTGGCATTTCGAGGCAGTTCCTTCAGTCTATTTTCAATTTCTGGATCATATATTGACATGAACTTGAATAGCTCCAAGAAATTACCTTTATTGAGCGCCTCTTCCGTTTCTCTGTGACCTCTAAGTGGAATTTCCAACTAGGCACACAACATAGCAATGTCTAACACAACTTTAACGTGTTGCCGGTTTCGCTCTATGAATGAAACGGCATCACCGTGCATTTGATTTAACACTGTCCCACGGCTTTGGGGTCCATGGCTTTGCCTGTACCCATCCAACTTGGTGAGGGCAACAGCATGCGGCTTGCTAGACTCGTGTTTGTCACAGGCCTGCCGGAGACGTTTCCAATTTTTGTATCCATCTCTTATAAAAGTGAACTCCGTGTGCGCCTCTGGGAAATGTCGACACACTTTACAAAAAATAGCGTCTCTTTCTTTACTATATTCCATCCACTTGAACTTCTCGTACCAATTTCTACTGAAGGAGCGCGATTTCCCATCTATTACAGTGGTAGGGAATGTTACCAGCTTTGGTTGAGTGGCTGGTTCCTCCATGGCTGACAGATCCGACGGTGTAGTCCTACCAGTTAGCTCTTCACAAGCCGGTGGCAATGACGGTCGCAAGACAAAACTATTCACATTACAGTTAGTTAGTGAAAATTAAACTTTAAAAATATTTTATTATTATTATTATTATTTATTATGTATTTTTATGAATCTGACTGGGTGGGCCAGCTGTCAATCTGGGCGGGCCTAGGCCCACCCAGGCCCACCCATAGATCCGCGCCTGCACTGAAGCCTGTTGATGGATGGATTGCGTGATGTTACTACTTTATGAGGAAGACTCTGGAGTAAGAAAAGGTTGTAGGCTTATGGGGCGGCTGTGGCGCAGGAGGTAAAGCCGCCATCTGATGATCGCAAGGTTGGCAGGTCGGCGGTTCGAGCCCCGGCTGGCCACATGTCGAAGTGTCCTTGGGCAAGACACTGAACCCCAAATTGCTCCCAATGAGCGGGCCGGCGCCTTGCATGGTAGCTTACAGCCATTGGTGTGTGAATGTGTGTGTGAATGCGTGAATGAGAGGCCGTTGTAAAGCGCTTTGGATAAAGGCGCTATATAAGTGCAGTCCATTTAGGCTTAGCACATCTTAAAAATATATTGTCACCTTCTTAAAATAATGGCTTATGTCACTTTTGAGGAGAATGATGTTTTTGTCTAAATATCATATATTCTATATTTGGTTCAGTTTTTCTCAACTTGAAAATATGACGTACGCCATTATTTTAAGAAGGTGATGATATACAGGCTTAAGAAAAAGTGCAGATGTGATTTATCATATGAAGCCATTTTCCGCAACAATTTTTGCAACAGTCATTCAGGAGTGTTGATCTTCATTTTCTTACTACTGGACCCCTGGGTCCTACCCACTGATTTAGAGCCAACCATCACAGTACACAATCAGTCGCCCCCGCTATCCCTTACCACCACCCATAATCATTTCATACTACTTGCCCGCCTCTACCCAGACTTTCTTTGCCACTTAAATAAATGTTCAATTGAATTGACTGGTTGTTGTATGTTTCCAGGACAACCCACAAGTTTCTATTTGGAGCTCTGGCTGAGCTGGTGGACAACTCCAGGTACTAATAATGTCAATTGCTAAGGCCTTGAGTTTAATGACTCTTCTATTAACGATACACAACACTGTTCTCACTATGTATATGTGCTGCTAAATCACTTAAAATAAAACTTAGCAGTGTCAGGTTATGTTTACCCTGATCGGTCATACACCTGTCGATCATCTATCCTACAGGGATGCAAATGCAACCCGGATCGACATTTACACAGGTACGCCATGCACACACATATATATACACACACACACACACACTCCGACTCCAACACACATCTACCATCATGTTCTAACCTGTATTGCACCTCCCCTGGCTGACAGAGAAGAGACAAGACCTCCGTGGAGGCTACATGCTCAGTTTCCTGGACGATGGGACAGGAATGGATCCCAGTGAGTGCTACACTGATGTCACTCATATACAATGACTTACAATAACAGGGCTCTAACTAACAGAGACTGAGGTCCAAGTTATACTAGCATGTCTCATGGTAGGGTTAGTCTAACAAGTCAGTGCAGCATTGAACCATGCTAATCGCTGGCTCTTTCTCTACATCTCACTCACTCTCTCTCTCTCTCTCTCTCCATCCTTCACTCTCAGATGAAGCTACTCATGTGATTCAGTTTGGGAAGTCCAGTAAGCGGACTCCAGAGTCCACTCACATCGGCCAGTACGGCAACGGGCTAAAATCGTAAGAGACATGTGGAACTCCCAGATGAAGCTGACGGACAGACCCCACTGAATAGATGTGTTGTGTCTTTGGAGGTTATTGACTTACTGTGGTGTGTCTGTTCTTTAGGGGCTCCATGCGTATTGGGAAGGACTTCATCTTGTTCACTAAGAAGGAGAACACACTCACCTGCCTGTTCCTGTCTAGAACATTCCATGAAGAGGAGGGGCTGGATGAGGTCAGGGGTCAGCTGTAGTGGTTTAATCTGGCAATAAAGTGTAGGATGTCTTTTGTTGAATCCCAAATGGACTCCTAGCATCCAGGCACTTTATGTAGATCTGAAAGGACTGGAGAGGTGTATCCAATAGGGCCATGATTTCACTAGTTTCTGTTGTTTATACCTATTCCATTCAGTGTGTATGGCCTGTACAATAATGCTGGTTATCTTCCCTCACACCGGCAAAGAACCGTTTCGGTTTGCATTTGCAAACCAAGTCTGGAACCGGCCACCGCGTTCAGACCGAAACTGAAAAGTTGGTTCGCAGCGGGAATCTGAAAATAGTGGTTCTCAAGCGGGAACCAAAACGTAGAACAGTCACGTCGTCAGTAGGTGTGTCATATTCTAGGCTGCAAAGACCAGCAAGAAGGAAGGAGACAAAATGGAATCTAATCTAAATCTAATCATTAGTGATCAAAACAATTATCAAAAGTTTCATCATTCTCTCTATCTTCCTCACATGCTCAGCAAACACACACACTCACACAAGCGAACGCACATTTCGTAAGCCATTTCTATTCCAGTAATGGAGCAGCTGATTAGTAAGAGAACGCGTGTAGAAAGTGTCTTTTGTTTCGTTCCATAGAAAATAGTGTTTATTTCAGATACTGTAGTGGAAGATATTATCCTAATTTCCAGGGAAGTAGCCGCCATCTAGTTGTGACATTTTTGTTTATCCTGCCCCTTCATCACCCATCGTTGATGACGCGGATGGTTCTGGTTACACTGGTATGAACGCGGGCTGGTTCGCCAGACAGCATCAAGGTTCGGAGGTTCCCGAACACGAACGTGAACCGGAACAGTTCTTTGTCGGTGTGAAAGCCCTATGAGTGACTCCTCTGTCAGGCGATGAGGTTAGGACTCAGTAAGATGGAGATTGTCCTTTAAGCATTTGTGTAATATTCAGTTATTCCCTCCCCTGTCAGGTGATTGTGCCTCTCCCCACCTGGGAACTGAAGACCAGGCAGCCAGTCACAGCTGACCCTGAGAAGTATGCCATTGAGACAGAGCTCATTTACAAGTACTCTCCTTTTAAAACTGAACAACAGCTGATGGAGCAGTTCAACAAGATAGAAGGTAGCAGTGGTAAGTGTGTGTGTGTGTGTGTGTGTGTGTTTTGCCGGGGGGGGGGGGGGGCAGCTGTGTGTTTTAACAGCAGTCATTTGTGTGTGTAGGTACTCTGGTGATCATCTATAATCTGAAGCTGATGGATACTAGAGAACCAGAGTTGGATGTAGAGACAGACTACCAGGATATTCTGATGGCTGGGACTCCAGCAGAGGGAGTGTGAGTATTAGTGTGTGTGTGTGTGTGTGTGTGTGTGTGTGTGTGTTTTCATGCGTGCATGATAGCATGAGGGGGGGGGGGGGGGGGGGGGGACATAAACATGAGGGGGGAAAATATATATTTTGGATAAACATTTGTACTGTAAATGTGCATGACTAACCTGTACTTAAGGTAGTGATCAAGACTATGTGTGTGTAGTGATAGCATCACTTCCATCCCCACAGTAAGCCAGAGTGGCGATCATTCCGAGCATACGCAGCTGTTCTGTACATTGACCCACGCATGAGGATCTTCATTCAAGGACACAAAGTCAGCACCAAGAGAATGTCCTGCTGCCTTTATAAACCTAGGTAACACACACACACACTTCACAAAGAGGTCTTCGTGCACCTCATAGAAATCCAGGTGCACTCTATACAGTCTATACAACAACTGTGTCTGTGTGTCATCAGGGTGTATAAGTACACGTCAACTCGCTTCAAAACCCGTGCTGAGCAGGAAGTGAAGAAGGCTGACCACCTTGCTAAGATCGGTGAGTCTCCATTCGAAATAACTATTTTAACTCTCAGAACCCTTTTCTACACACTTAAACCACCTGTGCTGTTTGGCTGAATGCGTGTATGTGTCTTTCAGCTGACGAGAAGGCTCGCGAGGCGGAGAGTAAGAGTTAAGCTCTGGAGGCCAAGACCAGGCCAAGACCAGACCTGTCCAGAGATGCACGGGTAAGAACACACACACACACACACACACATACAAAACGAACCATCACATTGTTGCATGGAAGTTATTGTTCTTTTTTAATTCTATAAACATGGCAATATCTTGCAACCCACTTGCAATATCATGCCCGGTCCTCTTCCCCAGGCCATGCTGAGGAAAGCCCAGGAGTTGGCCTTGATGCTTCGTGGAGATGCCGAGATGAAGAGGAAGATCCAGGAGACCAAACAGAAGTCAGTCGAGACGATCAATTACATTTACATTTTTGGCATTTGGAATGGAATGGAATGGAATGGACTTTATTTGTCATTGCTACAGTACAGGTACCAAACAACGACATTTAGGAGGGGTGGCTCCCCTGGTGTTAGGAAAGGAAAAAGAAAACACATTTTAGAAAAAGCATAGATGCATAAAATCACAAGAAGGTAAGGAGCTGGTTTACATCAATAAAGGCTATGTACACAATCCACTGTACTATACTGCACAGATAGTCAACTAGGGTTGTCATATTGCACAAAGAGTATTTTTTCACATTATTTTAAAGTGTCACAGTTTGCAGGCTTGAAAATGTACATGTTTGTGCCTCAGCATTAGCTGCCATACAATCCGTCCGGACTGTCCTGGTCCCAGAACTTAGGCCTTTTCTGTGTTCAGGGCCTTGACGGCCCTGTGGTAGAAGCAGTCCTTCAGTCTGTTTGTCTTAGCGGCCGGGGTCCTGTACCTCCTGTTCGAGGGCAGCTTGACAAAGTGTACGTGCCCAGGGTGGGTCGGGTCCCTGGAGATCTTGGAGGCCCTCCTGAGACAGCGTGTGTTGTACAGCTCCTCCAGAGAGGGGAGGGGGGCGCCGGTGATCTTCTGTGCTGTTCTCACGACTCTCAGTAGCTCGTTTCTCTCCGCTGTTGTGCAGCTGTGGAACCAGTTGGAGATGCCGAAGGTGAGGATGCTCTCCACTGCGCCGTGGTAGAAGGCCACCAGTATCTCCTGCTTGTTGTGTTGTTTCCTGAGGCATCTCAGGGTGACACCTTATTCCAAAGGGACTTATAATCGATACATTTGACTAAGCAAGTGAATCATAAATTCACCTGTCGTAGCAGGAAGAGTAATCTAGCTCAGGCCAGGGGCCATTGGCAGTCGTGAAGACAATAAAAACAATTGTTTAAATGCAAGGGTTTATTAATTTACAGAAGTCAGTCTACCTTATAAATAAACAAATAAAATTAAGCTAGTTACAACTATAAAACGTACACATCCCTACTTCTCTCTCTCTCTCTCTCTCTTTCTCTCTCACTCTCTCTCCACCCCTCTTCCCAACGCTTCTCTTTCTCTACCCCCCTCAGAGCATTAAAGGAGCCTAAGGAGCTGAGTTTTATCTTTGGGGTGAACATCGGGCAGAGGGACCTGGATGGGATGTTTGTGTATAACTGCTCTCGCCTCATCAAACTGTACGAAAAAACAGGGCCTCAACTGGAGGGAGGAATGTGAGTCACACACACACACGTACAGTATGTAACTGAAGAGGAAGTATGCTAACTGTGGACTCTTAATGCTTAACTCTACTATCAACTATAAATGCGTATTTCTCTGTATGTATGTCAGGGATGTGGAGGTGTGGTGGGGGTTGTGGATGTTCCCTACCTGGTTCTGGAGCCCACTCACAACAAGCAGGACTTTGCAGATGCTAAAGAGTACCGACATCTTCTGAAAGCCATGGGAGAACACTTAGCCCAGTACTGGAAGGATAGCAACATCGGTGAGACTCACGCAACAGCAGAGTTACACTGACACAACCCCTTAACCACTATAGAATGGTTCAAATTGTTTCTGTGTTTTGTTGTGTGTGTGTGTGTGTGTTGTAGCTCAGAAGGGCATTGTTAAGTTTTGGGATGAGTTTGGGTACCTGTCTGCCAGCTGGTCCTCGACCCCCTCCTCAGAGCAGAGGTACAAGAGACGCCGTGCCATGGAGATACCACTCACTATACAGTGTGGTAAGTTGCACTCACGCACACAGTAACTTTCAGCACATATACAAAGACACTGATCTCCTTCTCTCCATCCCCTACAGATAAGTGTTTAAAGTGGAGGACTCTGCCATTCCAAATGGATTCAGTGGATAAACGATATCCAGACAGCTGGGTGTGTCTGATGAACCCTGACAGCACCCAGGATAGGTACACAGAGAGACACCCACTATTACATATAGTCACCTTCTTAAAATAATGGCTTAAGTCACTTTTGAGGAAAATTATGTTTTTGCCTAAATATCATATATTCTAGATTTGGTTCAGTTTATTCAGACTTTTGCAACACTTTAGAAATATGATGTAAGCCATTATTTTAAGAAGGTGACAATATGTGTATGCGCTACTGATATGATGGAACTATTGAATGAATGAATGAATGAATGAATGAATGAATGAATGAATGGACTTTATTGTCATTGCTACAGTACAGGTACCAAACAACGAAATTTAGGAGGGGTGGCTCCCCTGGTGTTAGGAAAGGGAAAAAAAAACACTTTTAGAAAAAGAATAAAATCACAAGAAGGTAAGGAGCTGGTTTACATAAATAAAGGCTATGTACACAATCCACTGTACTATACTGCACAGATAGTCAACTAGGGTTGTCATATTGCACAAAAGTATTTTTTCACGTTATTTAAAGTGTCACAGTTTGCAGGCTTGAAATGTACATGTTTGTGCCTCAGCACTAGTTGCCATACAATCCGTCCAGACTGTCCTGGGCCCAGAACTTAGGCCTTTGCTGTGTTCAGGGCCTTGACGGCCCTGTGGTAGAAGCAGTTCTTCAGTCTGTTTGTCATAGCGGCCGGGGTCCTGTACCTCCTTTTCGAGGGCAGCCTGATAAAGTGTACGTGCCCAGGGTGGGTCGGGTCCCTGGAGATCTTGGAGGCCTTCCTGAGACAGCGTGTGTTGTACAGCTCTTCCAGAGAGGGGAGGGGGGCGCCGGTGATCTTCTGTGCTGTTCTCACGACTCTCTGTAGCGCGTTTCTCTCCGCTGTTGTGCAGCTGTAGAACCAGTTGCAGATGCCGTAGGTGAGGATGCTCTCCACTGCGCCGCGGTAGAAGGCCACCAGTATCTCCTGCTTGTTGTGTTCTTTCCTGAGGCATCTCAGGGTGTATAGCCGCTGTTGTGCCCTCTTGATGGTGCCTTTTGTGTTGTCCTTCCAGGCCAGGTCATCCCGCATGTGATGTCCCAGGAATCGGAGGGTTGAGACTCTCTCCACGCTCTCTCCGTCGATGAGCAGGGGCTGGATCTCGGACTTTTTCCTCCTGAAGTCTACGATGAATTCCTGGGTCTTTGACTTGTTTAGCAGCAGGTTGTTAACCTTGCACAGCTTGCTCAGTTGCTCTACCTCATCCCTGTACGCCGCCTCGTCCCCCCCCGAGATACATCCCACCACGGTGGTGTCGTCTGCAAACTTTACGATGTAGTTGCTGGGGTGGACGGGGGTGAAGTCGTGGGTGTAGAGGTTGTAGAGGATGGGGCTTAGCACGCAGCCCTGGGGGGACCCAGTGCTGAGGCTGAGGGCTGTGGAGGTGTGGGGGCCCACCCGCACCCTCTGGGGGCGGTCGGTCAGGAAGTCCTTGATCCACGCACATATAGAGTATGATAGACCCAGGTCTACCCTCCACAGCCCTCCTCCTTCCTCCCTGTCCGCCGATGACTTTGTCACCTACTTTGAAAAAAAGGTGGACGACATCAGCAGCACCTTTCTCCCCCCTCCGCTCCCTCCTCCCACTAACAATGCTAACACTGTTCCCACTAACAATGCTAACACCCCTTCCAAACTCCCCCCTCGACACTCGATCTCTGGATTGTCATCTTTTTCCCCCCTCTTCCCCGATGAGATTCTCACACTTATCACATCAAAGCGGGCAACCACATGCCCTCTTGACCCCATCCCCTCCCCCCTTCTCCAATCCATTTCCGCCGACATCCTTCCTTACCTTACCACCCTAATCAACTCCTCCCTATCCACTGGATCTGTCCCAGCGGCCTTCAAAATAGCCAGAGTCAAGCCTCTCCTCAAGAAACCTACCCTTGACCCATCATCTGTCCACAATTACAGACCGGTATCCCTTCTCTCCTTCCCTTCCAAAACCCTTGAACGCGCGGCATCTAAACAACTGATTGACTATCTCCGGAAGATGGATCACTTAGACCCCCACCAATCCGGCTTCAAGGCTGGGCATTCCACTGAGACTGCGCTCCTTGCTGTCACGGAAGCCCTCCACTCTGCCCAAGCTTCCTCCCTCTCCTCTGTTCTCATTCTCCTTGACCTGTCTGCTGCCTTCGACACAGTCAATCACCAGATCCTTCTCTCCATCCTCTCAGACCTGGGCATCTCTGGCACCGCACACTCCTGGTTTTCTTCCTACCTGGCGGGCCGCTCCTACCAGGTGACCTGGAGAGAATCGCTATCTTCTCCACGAACCCTCTCCACTGGAGTTCCCCAGGGTTCCGTCCTAGGGCCCCTACTCTTCTCCCTCTACACCAAGTCTCTTGGCTCGGTAATCTCTTCACATGGGCTCTCCTACCACAGCTACGCAGACGACACTCAACTCTTTCTGTCCTTCCCCCCGTCTGATGTACACGTGGCAACCCGTATCTCAGCATGTCTCGCTGACATTTCAACTTGGATGGCTGACCACCATCTCAAGCTCAATCTTAACAAGACTGAGCTCCTCTTCATCCCCGGGAAAGCCTGCCCTCTCCAAGACTTCTCCATCACAGTGGAGAACTCTACTGTAACCCCCTCCCTGACAGCCAAGAACCTTGGAGTGATCCTGGATAACCGACTATCCTGTGCGGAGAACATTGCAGCAACGGCTCGCTCCTGCAGATTCCTCCTCTACAACATCAGAAGGATACGACCATTCCTTACCAGAGACTGGCAGCGCAACTCTTGATCCAGGCACTGGTCATCTCCCGCCTGGATTACTGCAATGCACTCCTGGCTGGGCTCCCCGCTTCAGCCATTAGACCTCTGCAGCTCATCCAGAATGCTGCTGCCCGGCTGGTATTCAACCTCCCCAAATACTCGCATGTCACCCCTCTCCTTCGCACCCTGCACTGGCTCCCGATAGCAGCTCGCATCAGATTCAAGACCCTGGTGCTTGCATACCAGGCAGCTAAAGGGACAGCCCCTGCCTACCTGAAGGAAATGGTAACCCCCCAAACCCCTGCCCGCTCACTCCGCTCCTCCACCTCGGCTGGCCGACTGGCCCCACCTCCTCTACACAGCAGTCGGGCTGCCCGATCACGTCTCTTCACAACACTGGCTCCCCGCTGGTGGAATGAGCTCCCCACGGCTGTCAGAACGGCAGAGTCACTACCCATCTTCCGTCGTAGACTGAAGACCCATCTCTTCAGGTTACATCTTAACTGCTCCTCCTGAGACATCTTCCGACCCTCACCACTACGTCTCCTAAAGACACCCGCTTTCCCCTCTACTGTGTCCCTAGAACTTCTATTGCCCCCATTGTACTGTTTCTCAGTTTCTCCAGTAATAAAATAAAAAAATAAAAAAATAAAAAAAATAAAAAATGTTTTAGTAGAAGGCGATAATAGGGAGAAGGTTTTTCCTCCTATCAGTGGCCCCGGGCCCGAGCTAGAGTACTCTTCCTGCAACGAATGGTGGACTGCTGATTCACATGCTTAGTATTCAAATGTATTGATTGTAAGTCGCTTTGGAATAAGGCGTCTGCTAAATGCCAAAAATGTAAATGTAAATGTCTAGTAGTTTGGTCACTAGCCTGTCTGGAAGGATGGTGTTGAAGGCGGAGCTGAAGTCCACGAAGAGCAGTCTCGCGTAGCTGTTTCCCCTCTCCAGGTGGGATAGAGTGGCGTGGAGAGTCGTCGCTATGGCGTCCTCTGTGGACCTGTGGGCTCTGTAGGCGAACTGGTATGGATCCAGGTTGGGCGGGAGGCGTGTGAGTATGTGGGCCCGGACTAGTTTCTCGAAGCACTTCATGATGATTGGTGTGAGTGCCACCGGGCGGTAGTCGTTTAGGCAGCTCACCGTGCTTTTCTTCGGGACTGGGATGATAGTTGAGGTTTTCAGGCAGGGTGGGACGGTGGCCTGGGACAGGGACTGGTTAAAGATGTTGGTGAAAACCCCGGCCAGCTGGTCGGCGCAGTCTCTCAGCACCCGTCCCAGGACGCCATCCGGCCCAGAGGCTTTCCTGGGGTCCACCGCCTTCAGTACGTGTCTCACCTCATGCTCTGTGAGGGTGAGGCTGCTGAGAGCTGGAGAGAGTGGTGTTTGTGTTGCGGTTACCTCCGTTCGCCCCTCGTCGAACCGGGCGTAGAAGGTGTTCAGCTTTCCCGCCAGCAGGGGGTCGTCCTCTGCGGCTGTGAGCCTGTTGGCTCTGAAGTTTGTCATCTGCTGAACCCCCTGCCACATCCGCCTGGAGTCGTTGCTCAGGAGGCATTCCTCAATCTTCTCTCTGTGCTCTGCCTTGGCCGCTTTGATGCCGCGCTTTAGGTTGGCCCTGGTGGAGCTGTACAGCGGTGTGCTCTTCCCTGCGAAGAAGGCGTTGTCCCTCTCGTTGATCAGTTTTTGGACCTTCCCAGTCATCCATGGCTTCGTGTTGGGGTAGACCCGGACCCGTTTGTCCACGGTGACTGAGTTGGTGCAGTTCACTATGTGGTTCAGAACCGACGACGTGTACTGTTCCAGGTCCTCATGCTCATATTCCTGCCATAGGGTGTCATTTAGGCAGATCTGCAGTGGAGCGGACCCTTCTGGCCAGGTTCTGACAGTCTTAGTGGTGATGGGAGCACTTTTCCCCATTGTAGTGTATGCAGGAATCAGGAGGATTGACACATGGTCAGACATGCCTAGATGAGCTAGCGGACTAGCCTTGTAAGCACGTTTGATGTTGGTGTATACCTTATCCAGTGTTTTTTCTCCTCTCGTTGCACATTTCACATGCTGATAGAACTTGGGTAGTACTGCCTTCAGGTCGACATGATTAAAGTCCCCCGCTATGATGTGAATAGCCTGTGGATCAGTGCTTTGTTGGCTACTGATGACTTCATATAGTCGCGCCAATGCTACTCTGCTGTCTGCGCTAGGCGCTATATACACACATGTAATTAGCACCGCGTTAAACTCCCTAGGGAGGTATGTGGGTCGGCATTTAACAGTCAAGTATTCCAGGTCTGGGGAGCAGTGGCTACTTACAGTTTTCGTGTTTAAGCACCAGCTGTCCTTCGTAGATATAATGAGGCCGCCTCCGCGGGTCTTCTCACTAAGCAGCGTTCGGTCAGCGCGGTGCAGCGTTCGCCCCTCCAAGCTAACAGTAGCGTCCACAATGTTGTCATTTAGCCAGGTTTCGGTCAGAATAATCACACAGCTATCCCCTACGATGTTGTTTTTGGCCACCTGTAGTCTCAGTTCATCCATCTTGTTCGTCAGGGATCTGACGTTAGAGAGGAAAATGCTTGGCAAAGCTGGTTTGTTTGGGCTTCTCCTCAGCCTTGCTAGCAGGCCTCCCCGGCGGCCACGCCGTTTCCTACGGTCTCGGCGCCGGCGTTTCCGCCTCAGGGAGGGGACTGTGAACCAGGGCTCTCCCGGTCGCCGTGCGATGTCCTTGTTTATCCTGTATTGCTCCAGAAAATCCGCCGTAACTATCTTGTCGTTTTGCGTGCCGACTTCTAATAAGTCGAGCCTGCTGTAGGTACTATATACACAACTGTTCCCTATAAGTACTAAAAAAAAAGTGAACATACAAATGTTCTTAAAAACACAATGAAACACCAGTGTGGTAGCCCCCCCAGCTGCAGCGACTAAGCGCGCGGCCATCTTGCTGTTGGCATCATTGTGTGTGTGTGTGTGTGTGTGCGTTCTGGTGTTTTAGGTGTGATGCGGCTGAGCAAAAGCAGAATGTACCGTATGGAGTTCTAAAGAAGGACAAGCAGACAACTGAGGACAAACAAAAAGAGCTCACAGATAAGATCAAACAACAGCAGGAGAAACTACAGGCACTTCAGGTAGACACACAGTTACATAAACATGCACACTCCTTTTTCAGAGGGCAACTTTCTCATGTTTGTTGATTAAATAGACTTGAGCCCAAACTGTTTTTGATGAATGGCGTAAATCTGCACCCCCTAATTGGTGTGTGTGTCTGTGTCTGTGTGTGTCTGTGTGTGTCTGTGTGTCCGTCCGTCCTCGTGTCCTCAGAAAACTAGTACTATCAGGTCTTCAGCAGATGTGCGGAAGTTACCTTTGGATGTCAGCTTGAGACCTAACACAGAGAACTCTTCTCAGGTACCTCACACTGGTACATACTCTCTCTCTTGCTTTCTAAATATAATATAATAGAATAGAATAGAATAGAATATACTTTATTGTCGTTGTACAGTTGCCTATACAATGAAATTGTAGTGGCTCTTCCGAAGGTGCAAAAAAAACACAAAACATATTCACATATTCACAAACATATACACATATAAGATAAACATTTATGAACATGTCTTATGTCTACTGTTCAGTGTTCTGATGGTCCATGGGTAGAAACTGTTGGACAGCCTGTTTGTTCTAGCCTTTATGCTCCTGTACCTCACTCCAGAGCGCATCAGGCTGAACAGGTGGTGACCAGGGTGGAGGTGGTCTTTAAGAATCCTTCCTGCTCTGGAGAGGCACCGAGAGCGTGCCACGTCATCCAGGGAGGGCAGGGGACAGCCGATTATTTTTTCCGCTGACTTCACCACTCTCTGCAGTCTCTTTTTGTCCACTACTTTGCAGCCAGCGTACCATGCTGTGATGGAGAATGTCAGCACACTCTCAATGATGGAGTGGTAGAAGGTTACCAGCAGCTTCTCCTCCACCCTTCTTTTGAGAACTCTCGGGAAATGGAGTCGCTGCTGGGCCTTCTTTACCACCGCTGTGGTGTTGGCTGACCAGGTGAGGTCCTCTGAGATGTGGGTTCCCAGGAACTTAAAGGAGGGGACTCTCTCCACAACGTCTCCGTTGATGTAGAGTGGAGCAGGATCTGCCTTTACCTTTCTGAAGTCCATGACCACTTCCTTGGTCTTCTTGATGTTGAGAGTCAGGTTGTTTGTGACACACCACTCTGTCAGCCGCTGCACCTCGTCCCTGTAGGCTGACTCATCCCCTCCGGTTATGAGCCCCACCAAGGTGGTGTCATCCGCAAATTTAATTATTGCATTGGTGGGGTGGGTGGGGGTACAGTCATGGGTGTAGATGGAGTACAGGAGAGGGCTCAGAACACAGCCCTGTGGAGAGCCGGTGCTGAGCATGAGGGTGGAGGAGTTGTGTGGACCCATCTTGACTGTCTGTGGGCGGTTGGAAAGGAAGTCTTTGATCCAGGCACAGGTGGCGGGGGGGAAGTCCAGGGCAGCTAGCTTGTCCACGAGGATATCGGGGATGATGGTATTAAAAGCTGCACTGTAATCAACAAAGAGCATCCTCACCGAGGACTCCGGGTGTTCTAGGTGGCTCAGAGCAGTGTGGAGGGCTGTAGAGATGGCATCGTCAGTAGACCTGTTTGCTCTGTAAGCGAATTGGTGAGGATCAAAGCCTGGGGGGAGGCGGTCTTTGATGTGTTGAGATATGAGTTTCTCGAAGCACTTTGCGACCACTGGTGTTAGGGCAATAGGTCTGTAGTCATTGAGGTTATTTATGGTTGGGGTTTTGGGGAGTGGGATTATTGTGGCTGATTTGAGGCAAGGTGGAACGGATGCCTGACTCAGGGAGAGATTGAAGATCTTTGTGAAGACAGGTGCGAGCTGAATTTCACAGGCTTTCAGCACTACCCCAGGTATTCCATCAGGACCGGTGGCTTTCCTTGTGTTCACAGACCTGAACACACGACTCACTTGATGTTCTTCGACATTGAAAGTGTATGTGCTTCCGGACTGTGATGTCAGTGTCGCTGTGTTGGGCCTTGTTGCTTCGAACCGGGCAAAGTGATGGTTTAAGTCTTCTGCCAGCGAGGCTTCTGCACTGAGGGTCACAGGAGAGCTCCCTTTGTAGTTGGTGAGGTGTTTCAATCCCTGCCACACTTGACGTGAGTTATTGTCTGATAGGTGGCCCTCCACCTTCCTCTTATATGCCTCCTTGGCACCTTGTATGCCCCTTCTCAAGTCTGCCCTTGCTGAGCTGTACAGGGCCTTGTCACCTGTCTTGAAGGCGGAGTTACGGGCACTCAGGAGTGACTGAACTTCACTTGTCATCCAGGGCCTCCGGTTTGGATAAACACGGACGTGCTTTTCAACCATGACATTATCCGTACAGAACTTAATATATACATATATCAATCTCCTGTTCTCTGGGTCTCCTAGGCAACCAGGTCGTCAGAGCGAGTGACACGCCCCCGCTCTCCCCCCTTACCCGCCGTCCTCAAAAAAACCCCAAGCTTCCCTCCATCCTTCAGCCGCAAACCCACTAATGCCCGGACTGCTGCTGCAGCTCCCTCTCCACCCCCTGCTCCCAAAGCTGACCTATCTAAAGCCAGAGCTGCAACAAAGCTCCCACCCCCAGCTGCAAAACCCACCCCCAAAGCACCTGCCAAGACCCCTGCCAAGCCCCCTCCACTCAGCCGCAGCTCACGGGTAAGTGTGTGGTGGAATTCATCAGCTTGCTGGGTCAGGGTTTGTTTTTGTGACTATTTGGTTTATACTTCAACCAAAAGTGTTGGCTAGGTGAACAGTAAGATCCATGAAATTGAAAAATTCACAAAACACATACTCTATATACTGTATGTAGATAGTTAAATGTCCACCCATAGGTTGTGAGAGTGATAGCAGATGCCATGGATAAGTCATGGTCAACTGTAGTTTGTGCTTGTTTATAAAGGGCTGGTATGATTTGCTGGCTGAAATGCGGACGAGCGGGAACTACGTAACAAGACTTGATTTTCACTTTCAACATGTGTTTAAAACCTGTGTTCTGACAACAGAGTATTGTCTGCTGCTATAAAAACACCTATGGCCTTTGTTGTGGCCTGGTCTAAATAGGTAGCGTAAATGCCACAGCTGGTTTCCACTTCACTCAGTTTTTTCTTGTACCTGTGATGTTCACATTCGGGTGATGCCGACTCAAATGAGTGAACAAGTTCGACGTACAGCCAGCTACATACCCGATCACAGTTGAACAATGCCGGCATATAGCTTTGGTCCGATCCACCTGTCTTTGTCCATCGTCATTGTAGGTAACCGAGAAACCGTAGTTTTCCCAAAAAGGAGATTTAAGGGAAGCTAGAGGAACTTCAAGCTCTAGTTTATCTGTGTTCGCCATAACGACTGCTACTAATGATCTCTCTGTGGCGTGTGTGCACATGCGTACTGGCTGAGATTACTTTTCTGTGCGTGATTAATATATATTTTAAAAATAAAATAGTGCTACAGAACCAACATTAGTTCTGTCCGTTTAATTTGCTTTTATTTGGGAAAATGTAAAAAATCGACTGACCATCAGGAACGAATAATCGGTTATTCTGTCCCATCCCCAGAAAGCAGTTATGGTAGTAAGGTCTCTCTGTATGTATGGTATGGTATGGTCTCTCTGCAGACTCCAGCCAAATCCTCTCCTGCCAAACCAACCACACCTGCTAGCAGCCAACGCAAGAGAGTGATAAAGCAGGAAGAGAGTGAGGAAGAAGAGGAGGAGGAGGAAGAGGAGGAGGAGGAAGACGAGGAAGAAGAAGAAGAAGAGGAAGAAGATAGTGAGGAAGAGGAACCACAGCTCAAGAAATCCAAGATAGCATCGGCAGTTGGGAATCGTGGTAAAGCTGTTGAGAAGGCATCTCCAGCCAAACGGGGCAAGGTGACAGAGGTATGTATGCACGCACATACATACACACACACACACACACACACTAAACTACTTCTCAGACTTCCAAGTGTGTTGAGAGCGTACATCTTTCTCTGTTAAGACCCTGGTCAAGTCAACTGTCCAGCAGATTCAGTCTCAGTTTTGTGTTGTTTCACAGTGTCAATTCATCACATTTTCAGTTCAGTTATAGTGATGGCAAGAAGAACCTTGCTTAGCACGTATAGACAGACCAAAAGATGGAAAGACCTATCGTTGAGGAGGAAGTAAATGAATGAGGGCACATGAAAAGGAAAAAGGATGGAGTAGTGTTAGAAGAAGAGAGAGAAGAAAAAGAAGGCTGCCTTGGCTGAGAAGAAGTGGAGGTCCTTCAAAGACAACCAAGAAAGGAGATATAAAAGCACGTCAGTCCATGACAAACGTGTCAGAAGTGAGCAGGCCTCTATTAAAGCAGAGTGACATGGAGGGTAGTCTCTATTATGAATGTGGACTCCACTATGTATGCTAGCTGGTGCTTTCTCAAGTCCCCAAACAGTGATAGCAAATGAAGAGACGGCTAGAGTTCCACAGCTGCCCCATGGTGCAGGTCTTCATGCAACGTTGAAGTGGAACAGCAAGACTGCAGCTGCAATCAGACCCACTCTGCTGTTGACCTTGTAGGTGGTCATGCCCCCTGCCAGCACTAAGTTCCCCCAGCCTGAGAAGAAGAGTGGCAACATCCCGGCCGACCCCTGCGACACCGCCCCTGACTGGCAGAGCATTGCCCTCCTCCACCCCTAAACTCACCCCCACCCCACAGCCTGGGGCTAAAGCCAAGGTACACACACACATACACACACACACACACACACACACACACACACACAGACACAGACACACCTTACAGCCTCCATGACCAAACCCCCCACCCTTCAGCCGAGGACCAAGGTACTCACTACTGTCTGTAACCCTCACCTTCAGCCAAGACCAAGGGCTCTTCTCCTTCTCAACTAACTCAACTACTAAGTAGAATGGGTCCTGTCTTCTACTAACTCTGCTATATATGGAATGGGTTCTCTCCAGCTCTCCTTATTGACTTGAAATGACAAGTCGGTGATGGGTCCTGTCCTTCTCCCCTAACTCTACTCTAAATGGAATGGGTCCTGCCCTACTCCTATCTACTCTTTATGGAATTGTCTCAACTCTAAATGGAATGGGTCCTCTCCTTCTCACTTTGGATTTTGGTGTCTCTTTTCTATTTCCATCCCTGTGTTTTCTACACAGACATGGTCAGGACCAGCTCCTGACAAGACACGCTGAGTGACTGTCCAGTGGATAGGTTCTGGTATAATTCTGGGTTGTGAGCGTTTTTAAATGTACTGTGTTTTCATGTATTGTGTTGTGCATCTTTCAGGTGTCTGATAGTGATGAGGGGGAGGACCCAGCAAAGGATCTGAAGAATGCTCAGAAAGGTGAGAGATGCCAGGTGGTCTACAGAGTTCCACAGCTGAACACACAGTGGGACAACAGGACTTGGGATGTACACAAATGCTTATGCTCTGAAATGCATCCATAGTCCCTGTAATGAAATTGTGTATGTGTGTACATGTGTATTATCTCCTGTAGATAAGGGTTTGCTGGTGGAGGTGCGTGTGAGTAAGGAGTGGTACACCGGCAGAGTGGTTGCCATAGAGACCAGTAAGCAGAGTGTTCGTTGGAAGGTGAAGTTTGACTACGTGCCCAGATCCACCCCCAAGGATCGCTGGTACGGTCACTCTTAGAGAGAGAGGCATAAAGACATAAATATGTATGCATTCTCTCTGTTCTCTTACACATCTGTGTGTGTCTGTAGGGTGTTCAAGGGCAGTGAGGAGGTGAGGTTGATGCGCCCAACCTCCCCCATCACTCAGACCCCTGACACACAGCAGGAGACAGAAAAAGGAACCGCCCCCATGGAACCTGACACCACCCAACCAGGAACCAGTCGAGAGGTGACCGACAGCCTGGTCACCATGATGAGGTAAGCTAACAATGTCATCACTGGTATTGCTGTATTGTTTGGATATGATGTAACTGCTGCTGTATGATGGTGTGTGCGTGGTGTGTCTCCAGGACACTGCTTCGTTATTTCTTTCCCCCTGATTTCCGGATCCCAAATGATGACGTCAACAGTATGACAGCAGAGGAGCTGGTGGCCTTCCCCATGGTAAGACTGACCGCTGATTTGTACACACAACCCTTACCGTGATCCTCAGTTATAGAGATCTAATCTGGTCTCTCCGGGCTTTGATCTGCAAGGTTCTTAAAGCAGACAAAATCTGACAAATCATGGTGTCATGGAGGTGAGGTTCCAAATGGAAAAGGGTTGAAAAAATCCCTCGGATGTTTTCATAACTCGACTAGGTCAGTTTTAAGTTTCATTTGGTTTCTTCAAATGTCTTCACACAATCATTGCCCATCGCTCGCGAGGTAGATGACAGCAAGCATACTGAAGAAGTGGAAGTTAGAGGGAACGCATGTGGAGAAGCTAAACAAAGCTGATTTGGCAAAGTGAATGCAAACAGAAGAGATGGATTATCACGAATGGAAGAGATGCATGCGTGCAATAATGTATCTGTATCTAATCCTGTCTGTGTGTCCCTGTAGAAGGAGTATTTTCAACAGTTCGAGTTGGCTCTTCAGTCATTGTGTAACTCGTACCAGAGCAGAGCTGATGCCAGGGCCAAAGCTGTGGAGGAGAAGAGCAGCAGTGCTGAGACTAAGTTGAGGGAGGCCGATGAGAAACTACAGAAACTACGAACCAACATTGTAGCTCTGCTACAGAAAGTACAGGAGGTAGTTGGCTATGATGGCCTCATAGTCACTGAATGAAACCTGAAACAAATTCAAAAAGGAAGACAAAAGCTGTCAATTAGAAACAAGACTGGATCTAATTAATTGTGTGTGTGTGTGTGTGTGTGTGTGTGTGTGTGTGTGTGTGTGTGTGTGTGTGTGTGTGTGTGTGTGTGTGTGTGTGTGTGTGTGTGTGTGTGTGTGTGTGTGTGTGTGTGTGTGTGTGTGTGGACGGGCTGAAGTGCCACTGTCAGCCAATGAATAAAGTCAAGTATTCCTCTATGACTGTGACTGTGTCACTCCTAGAGGGCTGCAAGATTAAAGCATCTAATGATTTTAACTCTAGCATGTTTACAAAAATGGTTTCAGCACCTATAGAATCAAAGAATGTACAAACTTGTAACCTATACAATGCACTAACTAGTATGAGATATTTAGAACAACTTGTCATTTCATACAGTACCTTGACAGACAGTATAGTAGGATAGATTAGGACATGTTTATTCATTTGCACACAGGTCAGTACTTTGGACTGTGACCAGTTCACACTGGAATCTGATATAGGTCACATTTCAAAGGGCAATAGGAACAGCCAAACAAACAAATCAGATCTGGGCAGTAAATCAGAATTGAGCAGTAAGCCTTGCAGTGTGAACATAGTACCTTTCGTAGGGATTGACGTGCCATTGCCTCCCTCGTCCCATGGAGAATCATACCTCCAGTATAGTGGTTGAGCAAAAACATTTTTTGCCCCTTGCCACTCTGATTTATAAGTATCTGGAGGTATGTTTCCATTACCTGAAAATGACAAATGTTTAATAATTCAATGTTCAGTATTTCGTTTGAAATATTTTAACTTTATCTATCCTGTATGATGTTTACAATTATGAAAACAGTGTAGTCTTGGTTACCTCCCCTGCCAGCCACTGGTGTGGCCTCAGTGTCAGGAACTCAGCATGGCGGAGGGTGTAGGACACGTTCCTGTTTTCTTTGGAATTAATCAATGCCACTACCACCCCACTGTCTTCCTTCCCCCAGAGAGAGTTGATCTGAAACACATTAGTTGAAATTGTTAAATATGATTTCAGACCCTCTTAGACAACATCATACTACATATCAATATGTGTCATACTGTATGTACACTTTGACAAATGTGTAGAGCAGCTATTCTCACCGAGTGGGCCGTGGTCTCCTGGTGGGCCTCAGAGCACCACCAGTGGGCTTCGGAGCTTTTGGTAGCCTTCTATCAAAACATTAGATTGTTATTGTATTTGGAATTATTTATTCTTGTACTGCCCATTCAATACCTTGCTTTTGCACTTGGAACTTGTGTACTTATTATTCCTGATCACTAACAGTCCTCTTGACTACCAACGTTAAATGGACTCATTGTAAGTTGCTTTGGGCAAAAGCATCTGCTAAATGACAGTAATGTGATGTAATGTGAAGCGTGCTACATCTTTACCATAGCAAAAAAAAAGCCAAAAGGAGTGAAATGGTTCAAATCATTGTAATGCTTGATGGATGTCTACTCTAAACTTGGAGTTGGTGGCTGACAACATGACAGATGGATGTAATGTAAATAATGTAAATTAAATAAATAATGTATGCAAGGTACCATGGTTTTGGCTGGTTGATCTTGGTTGATCTTGTTTTTTGGGATGGGCTTTTTAACCTGCAATGCATATAAAGAAGAAATATTATTGTTAATTACAACAACAATAATGTAGAATATATTTGGCACAAAATAGTACTGTAGTAGTAGTTCATGATACCTCCTGTGCCATATCCACCTTCTCTTCCTCCTCCTCCTGTGTCATATCCACCTTCCTCACATCCTCCTCTTTCTCCTGTGTCATCCCTTGGTCTTTGTCACAGGAGTGTATCTTCTTTTTCCTGGACTTTTTAACCTGCAAAGCATATAAAGAAGAAATATTATTGTTACAACAATAATGTAGCCTATATTTGGCACAAAATAGTACTGTAGTAGTAGTTCATGATACCTTCAGAGGAGTAGTTTTGTGCTTTGGCGATGGCATGTCCGATGGTGGGTCAAAATATTTGCTTCTTTGGCGGGACTGTGTGGTGGTCTGACATTTTTTGGCCCACTGTTCTTCTGGGTTCTCTGGGACCTCAGGATGGCACGTTTTCGGCTTTATTGGTCTGATTGGCCACCAGGTGGAGCTTGATTACAGTTGGGCCTTAATCCAGAGTGCCCTTCTGGCCTTCAATAAGGAGAATGTCATCATTTACCTCGAGAAGGCACACCTTCTTATTGAGGGGAGATTTACCAGGAGACAAATGAGGAAGATGACTGTTGTCCACCTCTGCTCTGCTCATATCATCAAGGCTGTGAGTGGGGCGTTCAGCAGGAAGACCACAGACAAGGCTCTGAGAGAGTTTGCAACTTACTGCATTGCACAGCTGTTGAATAGCACATGCATGCTGGCTGCTCTCACAGTCTTTCGTCACATGTGTGTTGTGTTCACGGCAAAGTACTCATCAGAGGTAATAAAGAAGAGTATCACTGTCTTGCAAGGGCTCATAGCCAAAACTGGCACACTACATGGTGATACACAAACAAAGCCTCTCCTCCAACAGAATGAGCTTCCAACAGATGCTGAAACCATCTTTGCAAGGTCACCTTTTACAAAAATCAAAGCAAAAAGAAAGAAATCTTGAGCTCCTTCTATTCCGAGGAGGACAAAGACCAGGCAGAAGGCAAGAACAGTGAGGCTGGACCCAGCCTGGCCACCTCATTTGACTCTGCTGAAGGCCCTGTGGTCCAGGCCCTGAGACAGGCCGGAGAGGAGGGCGAGGATGACTTCCTGGTCCCCAAGAAGAAGATGAAACTGGAGGAGGAGAAGAAGACGGTGACCGTCGTCGAGGAGACAGCAGAAACCGCCGTCAAGGAGACAGCTGAGACCGTCGTCAAGGAGACAGCCGAGACCGTCGTCAAGGAGACAACAGCAACGGCCAAGCCTAGGACTGAAAGGCCAAAATGGCCCAAGAAGAAACACAGGCAGTCCGGAGGACGCCTCATGCCGGGGCCCTTCAGGGTGAAGATGGGGGGCCGAGAGTTCAGCGGACAGAGGCTGAGGGCCTACGGACTGAACCCCAAGAGGCTGCACTTCAGACAGCTAGGCAGGCAGAAACGAAAAAATAAATAAAATAAAATAAAATAAAACAAAGCAGAGAAGCAAAAGAGCAAGCAGTGAAGGAGCGGGTGAAAGGACACAATCAGACGTGCTTAACAAGAGAACTTCCTGCCAACTGAATATGTCCAAAATGTGACTGCACATAAGTAAGTAAGTAAGTAAGTAAAGCTTTATTTATATAGCACCTTTCATACAAGAAATGCAGCTCAAAGTGCTTTACAACAGGACTAAGAACATGAAGTGAATATAATAAAACATAGCATAGAATGAATATAAAAGTAGGGGAAAACAGTAAAAGAAAAGGTAAAGATAAAATACAATAAATTAAAAAAAGAGAAAAAGATAAACAAAATGCAACCTCTGCCTTAACACTTAGTAACCGCTATCCATCTTCTCATCAGCAGAATACCTTTCCCTATCCCTCTCATTTCAGTCTTTCTGTACTTCTCACTGGCTTTCAAGTTCAAACATGGCTGACCTTGCACCAAAAATCCAGTATCAACATTGCAGTTTCTTTCTTTTGCACTTACTCAAACCTTCTGACAACGTACAATCACCTCTTTCTCATCGATCCGGCAGTGTCAGATCACAGTATTTTAACCAACTGGATATGTAGCCTAACTGTCGTCTGTCTCTAGACACAGCAGCGCAAAATCCCAGTCAACTGGATCTGTAGCCCAACTTGGCTTTGTGGTACCAATGTTATCCCCCCACAGTCTGTGGAGTTAAAGACCATGTGCATTACTGTGTAGAAATATAAGAGATAAATAGATAAAACATTTAAAGTGCAGCAGCTGGCAAATGAGCAGTAGGCAGGTGCAGATGAGCTAGTTAAAGGAGTGCAATAGCTGGCAGATGAGCAGTGGGCAGGTGCAGATAAGCTAGTTGAAGGCTATATTGAAGAAGTGCGTTTTTAGCTTTCTTTTAAAAATATTTAGTGAGCTGGCTTCCCTGATCTCTAAAGGTAATGTGTTCCAAAGCTTTGGGGCATAGTTGGCAAAGGCTGCGCTCCCGATCTTCTTCTGACTGTTGCTGGGGACCTCTAATAAACCTGCGATAGATGATCTTAGTGTTCTTGAGGGTGCATAATTGGCAAGGGAATTAGCAATGTACTTTGGGCCTCGCCCATTAAGGGCTTTGTATGTAAGGAGGAGGACCTTAAAATCAACCCTACATGTTACTGGCAGCCAGTGCAGAGTAGCTAGGACCGGAGTTATGTGTTCTCTCCTCTTGGTTCTAGTTAGAAGTCGAGCTGCAGAGTTTTGAATGAGCTGAAGTCTTGCAGTCGTTTTTTTAGGAAGGCCAGTAAAAAGTGTGTTACAGTAATCGAGCCGGCTTGAGACAAAGGCATGAATCAGTTTTAAAGCATCTTTTTGGTTTATAAGTGGTCTTACTTTAGCAATGTTTCTAAGGTGAAAGAATGATGTTTTCGTCACCTTGTTAATATGGGACTTGAAGCTTAGGTCTGAGTCGAAAATAACACCTAGGGCCGGTTTCAGAGACAAGGCTTAAGCCTAGTCCTGGACTAGATCACACTTTCAATGTAAAATCTCCATTGAAGATGTTTTTTAGTCTAGGATAAGGCTTAAGCCTTGTCTGTGAAACCGGCCCTAGACTTGTAACCTCAGGTTTAATCAATGATGTCAGTTTCCCTAGATTATTAAGCAGCATATCCCTCTTTGCTTTAGGGCCGATCAGTAGGACTTCAGTTTTGTCCTCGTTTAGCTTCAAGAAGTTATTGCTCATCCATTTATTTATTGCTAGAAGACAGTTCGTAATGGAGTCTATAGCTGAAGTATCATTTGGTTCAGCAGAAATGTACAGTTGCGTGTCATCGGCATAGCTGTGGAAACATACGTTGTGCTCTCTAATGATGTCCCCGAGTGGTAACATGTATAGTGAGAATAGTAGTGGACCAAGGCAGCTCCCTTGTGCGACTCCGAAATCGCTGTCATATTTCTCAGACACATGATCTCCAAGCTTGACATAGAACTTTCTCCCTGTAATGTATGTTCTGAACCAATTTAACACGCTGCCAGAAAGACCAACTAACTCTTCGAGACGATTGATTAGGATATCATGGTCGATCGTATCGAACGCTGCACTTAGATCTAATAGGACGAGAATTGAGACCTTATTAGCATCATTACATTTTTACATTTACATTTTTGGCATTTAGCAGACGCCTTATTCCAAAGCGACTTACAATCAATACATTTGAATACTAAGCATGTGAATCAGCAGTCCACTATTCGTTGCAGGAAGAGTACTCTAGCTCGGGCCCGGGGCCACTGATAGAAGGAAAAACCTTCTCCCTATTATCGCCTTCTACTAAAACGTATATATATATATATATATATTTATTTTATTTTTATTACTGGAGAAACTGAGAAACAGTACAAGGGGGGCAGTAGAAGTTCTTAGGGACACAGTAAAGGGGAAAGCGGGTGTCTTTAGGAGACGTAGTGGTGAGGGTCAGAAGATGTCTCAGGAGGAGCAGTTAAGATGTAACCTGAAGAGATGGGTCTTCAGTCTACGACGGAAGATGGGTAGTGACTCTGCCGTTCTGACAGCCGTGGGGAGCTCATTCCACCAGCGGGGAGCCAGTGTTGTGAAGAGACGTGATCGGGCAGCCCGACTGCTGTGTAGAGGAGGTGGGGCCAGTCGGCCAGCCGAGGTGGAGGAACGGAGTGAGCGGGCAGGGGTTTGAGGGGTTACCATTTCCTTCAGGTAGGCAGGGGCTGTCCCTTTAGCTGCCTGGTATGCAAGCACCAGGGTCTTGAATCTGATGTGAGCTGCTATCGGGAGCCAGTGCAGGGTGCGAAGGAGAGAGGTGACATGCGAGTATTTGGGGAGGTTGAATACCAGCCGGGCAGCAGCATTCTGGATGAGCTGCAGAGGTCTAATGGCTGAAGCGGGGAGCCCAGCCAGGAGTACATTGCAGTAATCCAGGCGGGAGATGACCAGTGCCTGGGTCAAGAGTTGCGCTGCCTCTCTGGTAAGGAATGGTCGTATCCTTCTGATGTTGTAGAGGAGGAATCTGCAGGAGCGAGCCGTTGCTGCAATGTTCTCCGCACAGGATAGTCGGTCTAGTCTGCATCAGAGTTTAGTCTGAGATCACTCACTATTTTAGTAAGAGCAGTTTCAGTGCTGTGATATGTTCTAAAACCTGATTGAAATTCCTCCATGACATTATTTTCTTTCAGAAAGGAGTTTATTTGTAGTGAAACTTCCTTCTCAAGTATCTTACTAATGAATGTGATGTTGGATATCGGTCTGTAGTTTTTCAGTGCATCGGCGTCGAGGTTGGGTTTCTTTAATAGCGGTCTTACAACAGCTGTTTTGTAGGCATCAGGGAAGATGCCTGTTTGAAGCGACGTATTTATGATCTTCAGCACATGATTTGAGACACTATCAAACACCCGTTTGAAGAATGCTGTTGGTATAGGGTCAAGGCAGGAGGTGGAGGAATTAGATTTAGAGACTGTGTTACAGAGGTCCAGTAGTGTGATACAGGTGAATTCACTCATAGTTGCTGCTTTTGTTTTCCTAAGGTCGATGTTTGTGTCAGGGGTGATGCTGGCTCTAATAGATGTTATTTTATTATTAAAGAACAGTGCAAGCTCTTCACATTTTGTTGCTGACGGCTGCGGAGGGGGGGGGGGGCAGTGTTGATTAGCTTGTCAATAGTAGAGAATAACACTCTAGAGTCTAGAGTTACTAGCGTTTTCTGTAATAATCATGGAGAAGTAATCCTTTCTAGCAAGGCGTATTGTTTTGTTGTAGGCAGTCATCGTGTCTTTGTAAATATCACAGTGGACTGTGAGCCTCGTCTTCTTCCTGGTATTGCTCAACCAAGGGGAGATTCTATCAGTTGCCCGCTTCCTAACCTTTAGGGGTGCAGCAATATCTAACGTAGTTGATAGTGTACTGTGTAAATTTAGGGCCATCTCATGTAGAGAGAATTCGTCGCTGCATGGCTCAATTGATCTCATAATGTTAGAAAACTGTGTTTCAGCATTGGTGTCTAAGAGTCTTTTTTGAACTACCGTTTGTATTCTAGTCTTTGTTAAGATTAGGTTAGTATCAAAAAACACACAGTAATGGTCAGAGATAGCAGGCATTTCATGTACTGATACGTTATCAATGTTCAGCCCTGTTGTTATTACCAAGTCCAGGGTGTTGCCATGTTGGTGCGTAGCTTGATGTATGTGCTGTGTAAGTCCAAAACTGTCCAGTAGGTTCAAGAGCTCTATACTTTTGGGGTCATCCTTCTTATTAATGTGAATGTTCAAATCTCCATTCAAGATTAATCTATCAAATCTAGTGACGACAGTTGAGATCAGTTCTGAAAATTCTTGCAGGAATACTGATAATGAGCATCTTGGTGGTCGATATACTGTAATGATAAGGACTGATATTTCTGCTTTGAGCTCAAGAGCATAATATTCGAATGATGTGACTTCACCCAGGTCAATGTCCTTGAAAACAAGTTTAGCTGAATAAATAGCTGCAATGCCTCCTCCTTTCTTGTTTTGTCTAATTGACTGCTGATAATTATAGTTTGGGGGGCAGGTTTCTATTATGGTCCCTAAACCTTCGGTATTGGTTAACCATGTCTCGACTAAAAATATACAATCTAGCTTATTCTTGGTTATCAGGTCATTAATCAAGAATGATTTCTTTTTCAAAGCTCTGACATTAAAAAGAGCTAATTTCAGCTGCATGAACTTTGCATCACAGTTTGAATACACAGTTGTCTCACGGGTAACAGTTATTAGCCTTGATTTACGTACAGGATGTGCTGAGGGATAGTTGTAATTGTTTTGTCTAGCAGTAATCCGTGTAGGAATAGCAGAGGTGCTTATCTCTTGCTGGATGACCGTGTCCTTGTTGGATGAGAGAGTGTTCTGGGTTTTCTTTGATGGGGGTGGGGAGGGGGGACAGGATGGGGGGGTTTGGGTGTGCGAATTGGGGGGGTAGCTAGATTCAGGTGGGGAGGGGGGACGGGATGGGGGGGTTTGGGTGTGCGAATTGGGGGGGTAGCTAGATTCAGGATACAGGATGAGATGAATGCAGAGACCTGTACATGCGTCCCCTCTGAGGGGGATGAAAGCACGGGGCTTGGGGTGAGAGGGAAGTGGAAGGGTGGTGCCCGGAGAGGGCTAGGGTAGGGGCGAGGTGGCGTGTCGTGGAGGGTTGTGAAGGGGTCAGGTGGAGTATCCCAAAGAGGGGTAGAGGCCTGGGGGGTTGTGGGTGGGGGGTTGGGAGTCGCTGGAACTGACACCTCTGCTAGTTGAACAGCAGAGGCAGGGTCCAGCGTTGTGAGGGTGGGAGAGGCCTTCTCCTTGACGTCCTCGTCTTGTGGTGCGTCAGCTGTTGACCTGTCCTTGTGGCTGGGGAGACCGGCATCTGTGGCTGAGTCATTTGATTGTGGCCTGTTCTTGTTCTTATCTACTGTTGGGTGGTTGATGGAGTAAAGTAGGTTAGAGGTGAACAGCGCCTCTCCGGCTCTGTTGAGTCGATTCTTGCTGAAGAGGTCTCTGCATTCCCAAAATAGATTGAAATTGTCAATATAGTTTACTTCATGTAGGTGACAATTAGTTGATAGCCATGTGCTTATTCCGAGTAGCCTGGTGAATCTGTTAACTCTCCGTCCATTTGAAGGCAGGGGACCACTAATGTATGATTCAACATTCAAGGATCTTAACATCTTTAGGAGTTTGACAAAGTCACGTTTCAGTATTTCTGATTGCTGTTTAATGTCATTGGTTCCAACATGTAGAATAATCTTGTTCACGTCTTCATGGGCAGACAGGATTTCTGGGATTTTTTCTGTTATGTTATAAACCATCTCATCAGGGAAGCAGTATGCTTTTATGTTGCTCTTACTGCCAATATTGATATGCTTTACAGCAGAGTCACCAATAATTAAAGTTGCTATTGGTCTTGACGCATCATTACCTTGGTGCTGCTTAAGCCTGGTAGCTGGCTTTAAGGTGGGCCCTGAACTAGCATTGTTAGCTTGTGCTGTAGCATCATTAGCTTGCAGCCCCTTTAATCCAGGCTCACACAGTAGCTGTGGGGTAGCCAGTGACGGCCAGCCGGTCGCGGTACTAATCTCAGGTTGAGAGTCATTGTCTGCGGGGAGCAGAGTCAAGGGCGCCGGCTTTCCTCGACGGGCATTCAGAGGGAAAGTATAGTTTTCAGTGGGCCGGGTGCTACTCACGTTAGCATTCTGACTCGGTGCCACTCGGTTCGCAGAGTCCTTCAGTTGAAATATCTTTGTTTCAAGTACTGCAATCTTCTGTAGATATCCGCTGCAGCCTCTGCAAGGCGACATGTCCGCGCCGAGAGGATATTCTGCCCGGTGTCCGAGAGACAAACTGTGGACTGGTGACTCCTTGATTAGGCTATTGCTTGTACACGCCGGTGCTCCAGGTGCGTGACAATTGTAGAGAGCAAGAAAGCAAAATAAGCAAAAGAGGATATAAAAGACTGTAGTAAGAGCTATATAAAAAACTTAAAATAAAGAAATAAAAGAAGTTAAAACTATAAAAAAAGACGCAAGAAAAAAGGAGATGAGAGGAGCGAGGGAGAAGCACGTCTAATCTACTCAGAAGCAGGAAGCAAAAGAAAGAAAAGAAATCACAGTGCTTCTCTTATCACTGTGTTAACAATGTTCCCAGAAATTAGTGGAGGCTAGCCAGAATTGTTGAGACAAGTGAAGATGATGATGGTCTGGTGCGAAAGGTTAAAATCCAAGTAGGCAGGGCCCCGCGGTAGCGCAGCGGTCTAAGCATCAGTCGCTGGTGCAAGCTGCCCACTGGGGACTGAGATCGAAACAACCCGGTCTCGCCAGACCCGGATATGGCCGGGGCCCACGGGGAGCAGCATATTGGACGGCCGCTCCCGAGGGTGGTATAGGCTATTTCCGGATAAGGATCCGTCGCGCAACACCGCCCCCGTCTGGTGCCGGAATAACAGTGTTGGGCTCGAGGGGCCGGTAAGCTAGTCTATCGGCTCTCTCATCTGGGCTGCCGGCCACGGGGTGCGCGTGCGGCCGATCCTACGCAATAGGCGACAGGGGATAATTGGACACTAGGTTGGGTATAATTGGATACTAAATTGGGTGAAAAAGGGATAAAATCAAAAATAAATTTATTAAAAAAAAAAAATCCAAGTAGGCCAAAGTCACTTAGGAAAGAAAGGTGAACGCTTGACGCAACCATCTTTTCTTGAGCGTCCAGTTCAAAAATGAGTGGTACTAGTGGAGAGTTCCTAAACTATCATTGAAATTGTAACAAAACGGAAGCCGTAAACATTTAGAAATAATGGGTTGGTTATTTGAATGTTAATTTCCATCTTATAGGAAAATTACAGGATTTAGTGATAAGGTAAAACATTTGGTTAAGAAAATCTTTGTAATTTTGGTGGCAGTGTAACTGTCATAGAAAAGAATCACTTTTCTTATTTTGTTTAATGTAAAAAGATTCTTTATAGAAATGTATATGTTATTGTTGTACAATTATTGTTTATTTTGTTTATTTAAACTGTGTAATTGTGAGGTGTTGACGACACCTCACTGTTCACGACGACACCTCACTGTTCACGACGACACCTCACTGTTGACGACACCTCACTGCTCACTGTTCAAGAAAGGGTTTCCGTCACGGTCGGAAGAGAAGTTTGATGTTTAAGTCTGTATTTAACTATTCTAGCTACTCCTGAGGTTCTGAATAGAAGGCGCACACGGTATGTTGTTGTTTTGTTTGTTACTGTTTGACTGTGCATTTTGATTTGCCGTTTTCTCTAGTAATTTCTCACATGTATGTGATGTCGGAACGCCATGCTAGCTAGAGAGGTGGCTAGTATGTTGAGTGGGTAGCCGACTCGACGTAGCCTCATTTTGGTTTCAATGTATAATTAATCATTTATTTCAGTGTTACGGTGTGCACACAAAATAAAGAACATCAGTATCAGAATCGTGGGTTGCTTGTCTATCAGAAGAACACCTTCGGGAGCAGTTATACGGACTGTACCTTGCTGTACCACGCTGTCTGACCAACTGCATGAGCAGAACAATCCAGGGAACACCCGGTAATTGTTTCTGGTGACCTGTCGGCTGAGAAACAGCCGGCTCACGGCGGCCATCGTTAAGATCTGACCCACAATGTAATAATATTGATATTGGTTAATAGTAAGTAACATTTATTTATAGAGCACCTTTCCCAGACCAAGGGTCCCAAAGTGCTTTACATAACAAGGAAAAAGACACAATAAAACATAATACAAGAGCGAAAGTCACAGCAGGTGGCATATTAATACTCACTATTAGTCACCAATAGTCACTAATTTCTGCAAGCAACCAACATAAAAAAAAAAAACGAAACAGCAAATGACTTTTTCGAATGCAAAAATAGCATACATAATTTTCATTAGATTACTAAAACACCCCTATTGTCAGATTGGGAACGCCACCAGCAGAAAAAGTACAGTGGCAAGAAAAAGTATGTGAACCCTTTGGAATTACCTGGTTTTCTGCATTAATTGGTGATAAAATGCGATCTGATATTCATCTAAGTCACAAGTATAGACAAACGCAATGTGTTTAAGCTAATAACACACAAACAATTATAATTATTCATGTCTTTATTGAACACACCCACTGAACATTCACAGTGCTAGTGAAAAAGTAAGTGAACCCTTGGATTTAATAACTGGTCGACCCGCAGCAATAACCTCAAGCAAGCACTTCCAGTAGCTGCGGATCAGACCTGCACAACGTTTAGAAGGAATTTTGGACCATTCTTCCTTACAGAACTGCTTCAGCTCAGCCATATTCTTAGGATGTCTAGTGCAAACGGCTCTCAAGGTCATTCCGCAGCATCTCTATTGGGTTATGGTCTGGGCTCTGACTGGATTTTCTGATTTTCTTTTTTTGAAGCCACTGTAGTAGATTTATTTAGATGTTTAGGGTCGTTGTCTTGCTGCACCACCCAAGCATCAGCTAGTGGACAGCCACCCCAACGTTATCCTGTAGGACACCTTGATACACTTGGAAATTCATTTTCTCCTCTATGATGGCAAGCTGTCCAGGCCCTGAGGCAGCAAAGCAGCCCCAAATCATGATGCTCCCTCCACTGTACTTGAGTTAGGTTGATGTTTTCATGTTGGTATGCGGTGCCCTTTTTACACCATAAGTAGTGCTGCGTGTTTCATCAGTCCACAAAACATTTTCTAGTAGCGTTGTGGAGTGTGAAGGTGCTCTTTAGCAAACTTCAGACGTGTAGCAATGTTTTTTTAGGAGAGCAGCGGCTTCCTCCATGCCATGGACACCATGCCTGTTCAATGTTTTACGTATGGTAGACACATGAACAGAGATGTTAGCCAGTTCCAATGATTCCTTCAAGCCTTTAGTTGTTACTCTAGTGTTCTTTTTTTACCTCATTGAGCATTCTGTGTTGTGCCTTTGGAGTCATCTTGGCTAGGCGCCCACTTCTAGGGAGATTAGCTACAGTACTAAATCGTCTCCATTTATAGACAATGTATAGACAATTTATAGACAGTGTGGACTGAATATCTAAACTCTTTGAGATTACTTTGTAACCCTTTCCAGCTTGATGCAAAACAACAATGCCATAGGTCTATTTATTTTTTTGCGAGGCATGGCTCTCATCAGCAGATGCTTTGTGCGAATAGCAAATTCTAAATGTTTGAGTGTTTTAACCCACACCTCCAATCTCGTTTAATTTATTGGACTCCTGCCTCCCATTAGCTTTTGTAGAAGTCATTAACCTAGCCGTTCACATACTTTTTCCAACCTAGGTTTGAAATGTATTCAATATGGACAAGAACAATACAATAATTTGTGTTATTAGTTAAAACAGATTATGTGTGTTCATTATTGTGACTTAGATGAAGATCAGACTGTTATGCACACCTTAAAACTGGAAAAGCCAAATGTGGTGGAACCCCAGAGAAACAGAGACAGAGGCCAGGAGAATATACAATGATTTATTAAGGATGATATACACAAAGAAATAGGCCCTACACTAACTAGTGGAAAAACAAACATAAGGTGTGATGCAGGCGATAGTTATGGGGTGTGTAATTATACTATGTGTGTGTGCGTGTATGAGGTCAGGGGTGTTGTATTATGTGCTGCGATACTACCCTAGTGAGCAAAGTCCGAGATCCAGAGGGGGTAGTCAAGGGGAATGTCCAGGGGTCGGGCCAGGGAGAGTGATCCAGGAGAGAGTAGTCCAGAGGGGAGTCCAGGGGTCGAGCCAGGGAGGGAAATCCAGAAGAGAGTAGTCAGAGGGGGTCCATAGATAGTTATGTTCAAGCGTTGGATCTCCGTCTGTAGCAGGGTTAAGTAGGCGGCTGTCCAGGTGGTGATTGGGACAGCTGGGCTGAAAGGTAATAGCCCACACCTGCTGCAAACAGAGCCAGAGATCCGGCCCACTCAATCCGGCCGGGAGGGGGCGCCAGAACGAGGCTCACGGGGGCGTGTCAGATTAGGAGGCACAACACAGACCATATTATTAAGACAAATGTATACATAATTCCAAATAATAAATAATGATTCCAAAGGGTTCACTTACTTTTTCTTGCCACTGTATTTCTATGCGGTAAATGAGATTGGACGATACTATGTCAAATAATAATGTTGCATATGGCCAATGTTTCAATGTGTCTTCACAACATAGGAAACCATTGAGATACACAGTATTGTTTTCAAAATAAAACATTGCAGCCTTGTGGACAAAACTAGGTAAAAGTTCACTCTGGCCAGCAGCAGTCTAACTTCAATCATATTGAGCTGCTGCACGTCGTTCTACTTCTTGTCAATGTTAGAGTGTAGTGTTCATGTTCATGTTTAAGTTACTTTTAGTAGACATGTAAATAGCCGTAATTGCTGAAGTGAATACTTGGGAATACTCGTTTGCGAACCACAAGCAAATAGCTATAAAACATGAATTTTAAACAACAACCTTGCTGTTCGAGTAGGTCCTCCCCCCGACTTGATCGTAGCCAACTGACATACACCTCACCAGTCGGTTTATGGCTCAGGCTTTCAAAATAAAAGTTCAAAACATATCAGGGTGTGTGTGTCACAACAAATTCAGTAGTATATAGATTAGATTAGATTCAACATTATTGTCATGGCAGACTACAAGTACCAGACAACGAAATGCAGTTTACTATCTAACCAGAAGTGCAAATAAATAGTGATATAAAACATTATATAAAAACCTGACAGTGATAGGTACAGTATGGCAAGTACAGTTATGAGCTATGTACAGTATGGTATGTACAGATGTAGAAATAGTGGCTATATCAAAGGTATGTGCAAGGTAGTATTTGAGTGTCCACATTGACCAGGGGTGTGTGCAACCAAGCAGTAGTGCAAAGGCTAAATTGGGTTGACCACAGTGCCCGAGGGATTGTTCAACGGAGTGTGTGTGTGGGGGAGACTGTTTATCAGAGTGGCAGCTCTGTGAAAGAAGCTGTTCTGTAGCCTGCTGGTATGGGACCTGAGGAAGTACTCCTGAGTCTGGCAGGGGATCAAACAGATGAGGTATCCTTGATGATGCTTGCTGCCCTACGCCCACACCGGTCTGCCTGGAGGGACTCGATGGTAAGGAGTTTGGTGCCAATGATGCACTGAGCGGTTTTCACCACCTGTTGTAGGGCCTTCCGGTCAGACACAGTGCAGTTGCCGTATGACACTGTGATGCAGTTGGTTAGGATGCTCTAGTTTTGGGCAGTTAGCCTGTGCTTGCATGACTCTATGCTACGCGCACATGTATGGTCCAGGGGTTGGGGTCATCCCATCCGCTGATCATGTATTTATTGCGCCACGCCCCCTCAAGTGTGAGGTAGTCACAATCGGCCTCCAAGATGGCCGAACCAGACTGAATTATATGAAGAGAATGGTAAAAACTCGAGTCACCTGGCAAAAGTAGCCCTCCCTGAGACATGTAAACTACTGAGGATGTTTTATTAGCCTAATGGTAGATGTTTGTATCTTCCATGTAGGGAGACCCAGGTTCGAACCCCATCCGTCACCTCACATCATCCTGGTCATTGACCTTCCTGAATTCCGACCGTTTGGTATGCCTTTAATCGAGTGGGCGTTCACAGATCACAGATTGATCGGTTTATTATGTGTTATGGATGTTATTGATCATTGAGAAGGCACAGCTAAAAAGCACAGCTAAAAAGTGCACAAGGATCAGCAGAAAAACATCACCAGTCAATCGTCCTTTAGCGATAGGCCACTACTCACAAGTGGACTGCAGTCTTTCTTGGCTCATCACTCAACCACCTCCTACCTATACCATTATAGTCTTGAATTCGTTCAGGATATGTGGATGAACTGCCCCTTTAAGAGTCTAGTGAGGTGCCTTCGTTGAGTGGCCACAATGTAAAAGGGCATCCGACAAACTGTAAGAGTGCAGGACATTCCAAAGAACTCTCTGTTCTGTTAGATGTTTTTGAACTTCAACAATATGTGAACCTCCCTACTCATAATCGAGGTCACACTCTGGACCTTATCATCACCAAAGGCCTAGATATTGCAAATGTTGTTGTAACTGACATTGCCCTGTCTGACCATTGTTGCATATTCTTTGACATATCTATCTTTCCTGTTATTCAAACTATGTCTAAAACTATTTCCAAACGATATATCAATGAAAAGACCAGTGCACTGTTCACACAGGCCTTTTCCCTAGTCCCCCCAAAAACTTCTATTCCAACCTCAGTAAATGACCTTCTACACGATTTCAACTTAAAAATCACAAAAACCATTGATGATATTGCACCCATTAGATCCAAATGCATCTCTGGTAAGCAAAAAGCTCCCTGGAGCTTTATAATGCCCACATCCTTTTCAGAACTGTTGACAGACTAACAAATCCCCCAACACCCATTGCTCAGGAATTTCCCTCGACTAGTAAATGCAATGAGCTTGCATCCTTTTTTAACAATAACATAGAAACCATTAGACAAGGCATTAGGTCTTCTGTGTCAGGCATGAAAAACATGTCCCCATTAACAACCCCAAATAGGGCGGACATAACGGGGTCATCCCTATGTTCCCCGGGTCCTATGTTCCCCGATTTCTTAGCTCCGCTTCCGAAAAAGGGTTCTATGTTCCCCGCTTCCGAAAAAGGGTCCTATGTTCCCCGCTTCAGAAAAAGGGTCCTATGTTCCCCGGGTTCTATGTTCCCCGCTCCAGCGAGTTAACGTGACGTCATAATGCTCCGTGTTGATGAGTGTAACTCCCTAGATAGATCATTTTCGAGATGGAATTGAAAATCTTATATTCCTAAAAGAACACCAGTGACAGTGTATATATATATATACACATTATTACATATTTTTTCTATATTTTTTGTCAAACGAAATCAAATAAATACAGTAGAGATATCAATCCAAAATATAGGCTTTTATTGCAACCAACTAATTAAACTATGTTTGTGCATATGGTTCAATTTACTTCAAACAGTAAACCTAAATAATAACAATAACAATAATAATTAAATTAGGCCAATAATAATAATAATAATAATAACAACAACATAGGCCTACTGGACAACATATTTACTTCAAACAGAACATAGGACACTTTTTCGGGAGCGGGGAACATAGGACCCTTTTTCGGGAGCGGGGAACATAGGACCCGGGGAACATAGGACCCGGGGAACATAGGACCCTTTTTCTGGAGCGGGGAACATAGGACCCGGGGAATATAGGACCCTTTTTCGGAAGCGGGGAACATAGGACCCTTTTTCGGAAGCGGGGAACCGGGGAACATAGGACCCGGGGAATATAGGACCCTTTTTTCGGAAGCGGGGAACATAGGTCCCTTTTTCGGAAGCGGGGAACCGGGGAACATAGGACCCGGGGAACATAGGACCCGGGGAACATAGGTACGCTCCCGACATAACAACCATGTCACAATTTAACACCATCGATTACAAGACCCTAGATAAAATCATGTCACGTCTTAAACCATCCACCTGTGCCCTTGATGTCCTGCCAACAAGCTTTAAAAAAAACATATTTAGCTGCATGGCAGGCGAACTAATACAAATAATTAACACCTCCCTTTCATCAGGAATCTTCCTTGAAGCCCTAAAAACAGTTATTAAGCCTCTACTAAAAAAGAACGGCCTAGACCCATTTGTACTAAACAACTACAGACCCATATCAAACCTTCCCTGTACAGGAAAAATTATTGAAATGGTTGCCCACGAACAACTTAGCAATTATTTGACCCTAAATGATCTCTTTGATTACTTTCAATCAGGCCTTCGCCCCCTACATAGCACTGAAACGGCCCTTATTAAGGTCCTTAATGACATTCGCGTAAACACAGACTAGTACCAAAATCTCAGTTTTGGTACTACTAGATCTTAGTGCTGCCTTTGACACTGTAGACCACGACATTCTAATAGATAGACTAAAAACCTGGGTAGGACTTTCAGGCACTGCCCTAAACTGGTTTAGATCCTACCTACAGGACAGAAGCTACTATGTCTCCATTGGCAACTTTGTATCTGACCAAATTAAAATTACATGTGGGGTTCCCCAACGGTCAATCCTTGGCCCCCTTCTATTCAATCTCTACATGCTTCCATTGGGACACATCATAAAAAAGAACAAAATTGCCTACCACAACTATGCGGATGACACTCAAATCTACATAGCCATCTCACCGAACGACTATAGTCCCATTGACAATCTCTGTAATTGCATTGAGCAAATAAACGCCTGGATGACACAAAACTTGCTCCAACTAAACAAGGACAAAACAGAGATAATTGTATTCGGTGCACCTGACAAAAGATCGAAAGTCAGTGCAAAACTTGATTCTCTCTCTCTTCAGACTAAAAAACAGGTCAGAAATCTTGGTGTAATTCTAGACTCCGATCTAAACATCAACAGCCACATCAATTCGATAACTAAATCAGCCTACTATCACCTGAAAAACATAACAAGAATGAGAGGTTTCATGTCCAAGCAAGACCTTGAAAAACTCATCCATGCATTTGTTTTGAGTAGTCTCGATTATTGTAATGGTCTACTAACAGGCCTATCTAAAGGAGCTGTTCGTAAATTGCAGCTCATCCAAAAACGCTGCTGCTAGGGTCCTAACAAAAACACATTACACCAATCCTGAGATCCCTGCACTGGCTACCAGTCAGAGAATTGAATTCAAAATCCTCCTAATTACATACAAATCACAAAATGGTCTTGGACCAAAATACATATCAGATCTCCTCCCACCCTATATTCCCGCAAGGTCCCTAATATAAGGTCAGCTGAGACTAATCAGCTAATAATTCCAAGAGTAAAAACAAAACACGGTGCAGCAGCTTTCAGTCACGCAGCTGCATGCTCCTGGAACAATCTCCCTGAAGAAATCAAACAGGCCCAAACCCTTAAAATATCTAAGCTAAAAACCTTCATGTTTTGCACCAGTTATGATTAAACACAAACACTTCTATCAATGTCTTTTTTCCATTAACTGTCTTTTTAAATGTTTTATCTATTTACTTCTTATATTTGCTTTTATTCATTGCAATTTTTATTTTCTAATGCTGTATTTTTATATAATGTATGTAAAGCACTTTGAATTGCCCCTGTTGTATGAAATGTGCTATACAAATAAACTTGCCTTGCCATTCGGCAAAGCTGGTAACGTAGGGAGCCCCTGAACCATCCTTTGTTTTACAAGATTCAAAACTTAATACGTACACTAACTATTCTACATTACCTCTGACATTCGAAGACTTGGGCTTCGACACTCACTTCAGTCCTTCACTTCACAGTAATAATGCATATGATATTCAAGATGTTTATATGTAGTGACAACGTAATGACATAACATAATAAGCATGTAGTAAAGTTGTCTGGGAACCTGTTTTTATTGTTGCTTCATATAGAGATTAGTCAAAAATACAGCATATTTTGTTCAGCCAACATGTCCATCTTTTAATAAAACTTTCTATGACATGTTAAAAATGTCCGTTAGAAGAAACTTGGCCACTGATGCATCCTCTTTGATACTATGAACAAATCATTTTAAATAACTCAAAACAGAAAAGCCAGTTAGTTGAAATCCAGACAATAACTTTCAGACCAAAATGAACACAGTGAACAGTCACATCAAGATGACAAGATGAAATATTGGGGGAATAATAATACTGATAAAACGCAGTAAGTTCGGTTGGTAAACCTGATAAGCTTTAGAACTGGGCTGGGCTGGGAATACTGGGATAACCTATTCAAGACTGTTTTGTTCTACAGTCAATCAAGACTTCTTGGTACAGATTAGCATACATAACGGCTATATAAAAGGACTAAAATGAGACATGCGCTACACGCTAATGGGCTAGTCTCAGTCGGACCACCATAAAACCTGTACAAACCCAGAGAGGATGGAGATGCTAACTTAACAGAAACAGAAAGATAAAGATACTGCAGTTTTATAAAAAACAAACCAAACAGAGGTCATCCTCAGATGCTCAGGGAACTGTGCATGTATCGGCCACACCTTTTGCCCCACAAACATGGACACCCTCACCCTATATGAACGGAAGCACAGAACAACCAGAGTCTAGAATAAAATAGAGTGGAGAGCTGTCTTGCGAGTAAGGAACTGAGTGAAGACTCTTTGTCTGTGTTTGTCTCTGTTCATTCTTCTCTCCTCTTCTCTTTTCTAATCTCCCTTGGTGAGCAAGTCTTCTATGTAAGCGTCCAGTTCATCATCTGTGTTTATGTCAAAGTCCTACAGGAGGGAAGAAGAGACATTAGTGTTCAGCGTATGACTGTATGTGTGTGTGTGTGTATGTAAGTAAGTCTGAGAGACAGTGTGTACCTCCTGTACTTTCTGTAGCAGAGCTACAATGTTGGTTCGTAGTTTCTGATCGGCCTCTTACAGGAAGTCACATGACTCTATGGCCTCTATAGGAAGTCACATGACTCATATCGCCTCTATAGGAAGTCACATGACTCATATCGTCCTCTTACAGGAAGTCACATGACTCATATCGCCTCTACAGGAAGTCACATTACTCATCGCCTCTTATAGGAAGTCACATGACTCGTAGCATCGAGTGGAGAAAACAATTATCTATATACAATCAGTACAATTGTTAGCCAACATAAACCCTGTATTATAACAAAGTAATACTGAACGTATTCCTGACATACAGCAAAATAAAACCCAAACTGGACAGTATATTCAATATATACAAGATAAACAGCAAGCAGAGAAGGACACTTAAATCAAGGATGCTGATTGTGTTGGGTGTTCCTCAGCGTGTGTCTGGTGATCTGAAGCTTCTTACTGTCTAAGACTATCTACAAAACATCAACGTGAAACTTTTCTTGTAATATTAACATGGAAATCCCAGCAATAAAATAAATTGTGTAAGACCGTCGATCGAAGAACCAAACCTAGATATGCTATCCTTTATCACAAGTCATTTATCATTTGTGTAACTTTTTTTTCTTCTTTCTTTTCTTTTCGTGATCAGGAAAGGTATGAACGCTTACAACTGAATACTGAGCAGGTTAAACACGTTAAATATGTTTCCCACAACCAAATTAAAAAAGGTGTTAGTATTTTACAAATATTTTTAAAAAGTAAACCATTTATCTATTTAGGCATTTCAAAATATATTCCATCAAAAATAGTCTGACATTTTGCTGGTAGAAAATAAATGTTATATAAATGATGAGGTTTGAAGCTAAATGTTTACTGTAGAATCGTGTCATGTTAGATTTACCCTAACCTTTCTAAAGACTTCTTTTCCATCCTGTCAGAACATCTTACATATATGTTTTTTTTTCTTTTTCTTCCAGTGGATGGTGTTTAAAAGACATTTTCAAACATGCAATAAACTGTCTGTCCTCACATAAAGTGCCTGTAGGACCCAGTGACCTGGGTGAAGGCGTAGGGGGACACGCCAGGCGTAGTGACAGTGGAGGTGGTGTGCATCGTGGGGGCGTGCCGCGTCACGGGCTCCAGTAGAGCGGCCTCCTGCTGCCTCTGCCGCTGCCTCTGCCGCGCCCGCTCCGCGCGCACCTTCATTTTGGCCTCCTGCTGCCTCTGCCGCGCCCGCTCCGCGCGCACCTTCATTTTGGCCTCCCACATGGCCTTGCCGTGGACGGGCTGGTTCAGGTTCCTGTGCCTGTAGAAGACCAGGGAGATGCGCGTGGGGTGGGAGCGGTCGGGCCTCTTCAGCGGCGTGGTGGCATGCAGCTCGCGCCGGGCGCACTCAATCAGGATGGAGCCGTGGGCCGGGGCCACCGCCACGCCGCCGAGCTGCATGCCACCACGCCGCTGAAGAGGCCCGACCGACGAGCCCGACGAGCACGGCAACTTGCGGACGGCGCGGCGGAAGTTGTCCAGCACCTGGATGGCGCCGGACTTCATCTTCTGCCGCTGGCCCTCCTCGCTGCCGTGCTCGTCGGTGAGCGAGACCTTGTAGAGGGGCAGCACATGGAGCTGCTCGTCCTCGGGGATCTCCCCCACCTTGCGGTTGTCTTTTTTTGTCAAGGTGCACACCTGGGAGAGAGGCGGTGGTGGGGGGGGGGAAGGGGAAGGGGAGAGGAGAGAAGAAGAAGGGACAAGGTTTAGTGTCTGCTGAGTCATCGTGGCGGTGACCGGGCAGGGGGACGTTGTACTGCGGACACACACAAGTCTCTCTGGCAACTACCCCCCTGAGAAACAGACGAACGACCTAAGAACAACATAGACATGCACAGATAGAGTGAGAAGGAGCGAGAGAGAAAGACAGACAGAGAGGCAGACAAACAGAGAGACAGATGGACAGAGAGAGACAGACGAACAGACAAGAGAAAGAGAGCGCGAGAGAGACAGAAAGAAAGAGCGAGAGAGAGCAAGAGAGAGAGAGAGAGAGACAGAAAGAAAGAGCGAGAGAGAGCGAGAGAGAGAGAGAGCAAGAGAGAGAGAGACAGAAAGAAAGAGCGAGAGAGAGCGAGAGAGAGAGAGAGAGCAAGAGAGAGAGAGACAGAAAGAAAGAGCGAGAGAGAGCGAGAGAGAGAGAGAGCAAGAGAGAGAGAGACAGAAAGAAAGAGCGAGAGAGAGCGAGAGAGAGAGACAGTAGGTGTCGTACCACGGTGCAGCCGTTGTAGAGGTTGTTCTGGTCGTTGTGAGCGTGGGCACAGAAGTCCATGCAGGCGGTGACCCCAGAGAAGGGCCTGCCCTCCTTCAGCCCCAGCCTGCAGTCTGGAGCCGCCGACTCGTTCTGCAACTGGACACACACACACACACACACACACACACACAAGGGGAACAGGACGGGTCATACCCTGTACGACAGCTAGCGAAACACCGTGCTATACGCTTAGAAGAATAAAGCTTCTAGTTAGTACCGAAAAACGTGTTGAAACCTTTCCACAGAGGGTTCTGAATGGAAGCGAGCCAAGATGTGTTTTTCAAAGGGTTCCCCTACATGGTACTAATGAAGGTCAAAACCAAGCTTGGCTGTTCTGACAGCGTTCTGAATGGAGTAGAAGTAGTACTCCACAGCAGAAACTGGACCGTGGACATTATTCACCCAGACAGACAGTGAGGGGTCCCTTCCCTGGACTGTGTACCCTACTCCCTGTAACTGGAGCTGGGGGGGAGGACAGGGTCACAGGCCTCTGCAGTGGCTGGTGAGTTACTGCTACAGCCGCTACACCAGGCTGCAGGGAGGTACTACTGCTAGTAAAACGTGTGTGTGTCTGTCTGTGTGTCTGTGTGTGTAGCCTGTATCCTGTAGCCTAACTACAGTAGCAGTAACTACAGTAACTGCAGGCCTGTGTGTGTGTGTGTGCGTGTGTGCGTGTGTGCGTGTGTGCGTGTGTGTGTGTGTGTGCATGCAGGTCTTACCATGTTACTGTAGGCCTTTGGGGCCAGCTGCTTGAACAGGGGAGCCAGCTCTGTGGCCAGCGTCTGGATGTTATCCCTGAGCTGATCCTCCTGAGAGAAGACACAGCACGAGCACAACAGGTCAGGGCAACACAACGCAGCACCACATGAAATAAAGTCTGAAAAAAACTGAGGCAAAGAACTAAGACTTTAATAGTGTTGACATGTCAGCTTTTCAACGTCTTAAAGGGACACTTTGCAACTTTGTAACCTCATCTTTGTTTTATCGTGACGTTAGAATTATAGGGTTCTATCTCCATTTTTGTAAAAATTTAGTTTTTTACATAATCTGATCCATTAGGTGTTTATTAATGCCTGTGTGGTGTTATTTTTAAAATGTTGACATTTTTGAGTTAGTAATTCATAAAATACAATGGTTCCATCTCACAAAACATAATGGAATGTCAAAACTTTGACGCTCAATATCTCTGAACTGCCCTAAGCGGAGATAGAACCTTATCATTCTAAGCTCATGATATATCTCCAGCACCACCACACCGGTGTCTACAAACAACCCCAAAAAGAAAACATGGCGAGGTGTTTCCTTTAAAACGGTTGCAGATCACCACATGCCCACCTCTTCGGGGCGTGTTCCTTTCAGTCCGAACTTGCGGGGTATGTTGCTTCGTGCGAACTTGCAGCCGTTGAGGCGGTTGTTCCAGGAGCAGCCGAAGGAGAAGGAGGCGCCACAGCTGTCGGGGTCCTTGCCTTGGCACTCACACGTACGGCTGCAGGGGGCGCCAGAGAGCACAGTCGCAGTCAGCGCTCCATTCAAGTACATCAGCCCCAAAACAACATAGAATCTGTCCAGGTACTGCGTAAGGCCTAAGCTCTTCACTTTATAATAACAATAATAATAATAATAACTTTATTTGTATAGCGCTTTTCCTACAAACGCTGCAGCTCAAAGTGCTCCAATCATTATATAATCTGAATTATTTAAAGGCATTTAGTCATTTAAAGGCAATGATTTTAAGTTCATGCTACTGTGGCAGGTGGTATGCTACTCCGGCTGCCTTGTGACACATGTGACATGGTCAGCTTACGATGTCAAAGGCCACAAGCGTGTTCGGCGCATGGGGGGGGGGGCAGCGAAGGAGGGGGGGGGGGGTACAGCCCCGTCACTCACTCTTCATTGAGGCCGCAGCCGCGGACGGTGGGCTTGCCGAACTTGGAGAGGGTGGTGGAGAGCTCGCGGTACAGCTTGTCGCCGAGCCCCTGCGGTACGCCCTCCCACGCCATGATGAGGATGATGATGTGGGCGTTGGCACAGTGGTGACCCGCCCGGTGGCGCACCAGACACAGAAGCTTCTCCGTCACGCTGCCACGGCGAATCACCTGGGAGAGGAGGAGGAGGAGGAGGAGGGACAGGGGGAGAGAGAGAGCGGCGGGACAGGGGGGAGACAGAGACAGTAAGAGGGTGAAAGTGTTTCGAGAGAGAAAGGGAAGTAGAGACAGAGAGAGAAAGAGAGAGAGAGAGAGCGAGAGAGCGAGAGGAGTTAAGAGCTAGACTTTACCCTTCTTGTCTCCACCCCCCTCCACACCCCCCCCTCACCCCCCACCTCATGTCTATCAGCCACTAATGGCCTCTAAGCATGGTGGTTGTTTCTGAATCCATAAAGCCATTAGTAGGGTGTCTGAAAGGGTGTGGGAGGAGGGAGGGGGGGAGGGAGGGAGGGAGAGAGGAGGGGGGCAAGGCCACCAGCTGGGAGGGGGGAGGGAGGGACCCCCCCGCCGCCCCCTGCTGTTTTACACTCTGCAAGGTGTCTCCATCTCACATCTCGTTTACTGCCTGCGCCTGTAACTCGCTCCTGATTGGCTGGCAGAGCTGTCAGCACGACGTCTCTCTCTCTCTCTCTCTCTCTCTCTCTCTCTCTCTCTCTCTCTCTCTCTCTCTCTCTCATTGGTTAACTCGTGTCTCTCGGGGGTGTGCTGCAGCAGCATAGCGTTCGTTTTGGTTTCAAACGTCTGGGAACATCGACAGCAGACGACGCAAATCTGACCACAGCCTGACGCTCCCAAAGGAGTGGCGGTGGCCTGTACTTGGGGTTTTACACTTGCGTGGAAAACCTTTTTGTGTGGGATTCGTAGGGGGGGGGGGGGGGGAGTGTGTTGAGTGGGGGGTTAGGGAGTTGGTCGTGCCGGGGAAGGAGGGGGGGGGGGGATGAGGTGGTTTGCTGGTACTCACCCCCTCGGCGATGGGACATCCCCCAGATCTCTTCCCTCCCCGGCCCGTGTAGAGCACCTTCTCGATGCGTACCGCTTCCCCCTTCTCTCCACACCTGCACACAGGAAAACAAGAGTTGGAGGTGAGCAGGTATGGCAGTATAGTATCTTCCAGAACAAAAAGTGCCGTCTCGAGTTTTCAAATGCGTTGGGATACTGTGAATATCCCCAGAATGACAATTTGGTTGGTTCTGCGCTGGACCGTGGTGATACACGCCAACGTCTGGACCCTGTGTGACCCCTGTGTGACCCCTGTGTGAGCTGGACACGGGTCCAGAGAAAGCTCATGAAGTCCGCCCACAGCCTCGCCGCCCTGGGCCGGCCAGCAGCCTCTCGCACGCCTCTGTTGATATTCACACTTACAAACCAAGCCCAATATAACCATCCCAAAAAACACAGTCAGCCAGTATGTGTGTGTGCGTGTGTGTGTGTGTGTGCGTGTGTGTGTGCTTGTGTGTGCTTGTGTGTCTGTGCGTGTATGTGTGTGTGTGTGTGTGTGTGTGCTTATGTGTGTGTGAATGTGCGGGTATGTGTGTGTGCGTGTGTGTCTGTGTGTACGTGTGCTTGTGTGTGCTTGTGTATCTGTGCATGTATGTGTGTGATTGTGTGTGTGCGCCTGTGTGCTTATGTGTGTGTGTGTGTGTGTGCGCTTGTGTGTCTGTGTGTGTATGTGTGTGTGCTTGTGTGTGCCAGTGTGCGTGTGTGTGTGTGTGTGTGCTTATACGTATGTGTGCGAATGTGCGCGTATGTGTGTGTGCGTGCGTGTGTGTGTGTGTGCGCCTGTGTGCGTTCGTGTGTGTTTGTGTGCTTATGTGTGTGTGAACGTGCGCGTATGTCGCTGTGTGCGTCACATCAGATGTCCCGCTCACAGCTCAACCTTTCCCCCCGCCTGCATCATACCTGTCATTCTGATCATGCGTCCCCCCTGAACGGGCCTAGCCCGGCTAACACATGTGCTTCTGGTGAATGAGAACCCATTCAGGGCCCGCCAGGCGGTGGGAGGGGAGCGGGCTCTCTCTCCACAGGGGTGGGCCGCGAGGGGATCAGAGGTGGAGCGGGAGGTCAGCCAGGAGACTATGGAGGGCTTTAGTTCTTACGTCACCTCTCAAACAAACAAAGGGAGCCACCCCCCCTCCCCCTCCCACCCTACCCACAACACCACCCCCCCACACACACTCACTCTGCCCTCTCAAGCGACTGATGAGTCACCGCTCTAAAGAAACAGAAATGCCTCTCACAATATGACCAGTCACTCCCCCTGGCTTCAGCCCCTAGCCCACCACACGTGAGGACCCGGGAGGTCGACCATGTTGAATCCGCAAAAGGCCAATGAGATACTCCTGTCTGCTCCTACAGAGCCTGACTCTTAATGGCAGTGAATTGGTAAATGACGATTGAAATGAAAAGGATTTCTGTTCCGATTTCTGGAAGCCAATCTCGTGTTTTGGAGCCTTTTGTTGTGTATGTAATATGCCCCAATCACTTCCCATTGTAGGCTCGTGAAGGGTAATCACTGGTGCCGGTAAGTTGCTCAAAACCAAGCAAATTCACCACATCAGCAGTCAGAGTCTGTACCCGTCTAATAATAAAGCAGAGGGAGAGCTGGGAAGAGTGATGCTAGCTCACAGCTGTGAGTGGGTTTGGTGCCAGGGCTCCAGCAGCCCTACACAACCTTCTGTTCACAAGAAGGGAGAGAGAGAGAGAGAGAGAGAGAGAGAGAGAGAGAGAGAGAGAGAGAGAGAGAGAGAGAGAGAGAGAGAGAGAGAGAGAGAGAGAGAGAGAGAGAGAGAGAGAGAGAGAGAGAGAGAGAGAGAGAGAGAGAGAGAGAGAGAGAGAGAGAGAGAGAGAGAGAGAGAGAGAGAGAGAGAGAGAGAGAGAGAGAGAGAGAGAGAGAGAGAGAGAGAGAGAGAGAGAGAGAGAGAGAGAGAGAGAGAGAGAGAGAGAGAGAGAGAGAGAGCAAGAGAAGGGGAGGAAGGGAGTGTCAAAGAGAGTTCTGGTTAGGGAGAAATAACCAGGGGAGAGAGGCTCATCGCTTTCATATGTCTCAAACGCCTTTTTTGTTTTGGGGTCGTGAGGTTTTTCTGTCCCTTCCCTCTGGCCTAGTCCAGATGTCTCACCTGGACTCCATCAGCTCTCGTATGGAGGCCACAGTCGGCCCGGAGCCCAGGTGGTTGTAGTAGGGGCCCTTGTCTTTCTCCAGGATTTGTTCTATGAGGGAGAGAGAGAAAGGGAGAGAGAGGAGAGAGAGAGAGAGAGAGAAAACACAGAGGTCAGGGTTAGACATGACCTCCATACATACAGTACAGTACACTCTTTAAAAGGTGCAGCGCCATGAAGGGTTCTCCGCCTGTCCCTGTGAGAGAACCCTTTGAAGAAGCCCTTTTATTTTGGGTTCCTTGGAGAGAACCCTTTTCCAACAGAAGGGCTCCTCGCAGGGTGCTCCCAAAGGGACAGCCGGTAGAACCGTGTGTAAGTAACCTCAAGATGCAGGATCAGAGCTAAACAAGCTTACTGCTCACATCTAACAGGCCACGGAGGCGAAGAGGAACCGTGGCTAGATGTGACCATGTTACACACACACACACACACACACTTCCTCTAGGCAGTGACTGTTATCACTGGGAGCAGCATGGTTGGTGGCACTATGCACAGAAGAAGCAGAGCTGTTTGTGAGAGTGAGTGAGTCAAGATGTGTCTGTGTGTGTAAAGGAGTGTGTGTGTGCGTGCGGTGTGTGTGTGTGTGTGTGTGTGTGTGTGTGTCTGGTTCTGAGGTAATCTGAGGTCACATACCACTGACAGTGGAGGGGAGGCAGCCAGGGCGTGGTCAGAGGCAGGAAGTGCTACGTAGGAGTGGCATGCATACATTCTTGTGGACATAGTTGTGTGAGGGAGAATAGTGGCTCTCTGCTTCTGAACAGCTGAGCAGAATGAAGTAGAGTAGAAAACCCTGCTTGCTGTGTGTGTGTGTGTGTGTGTGTGTGTGTGTGTGTGTGTGTGTGTGTGTGGAAGGGGAACATAGAGAGAGAAGTAGAAAGAGAGAGATAAAGAGAGAGTGGTCACCTCTGGGGGAGAATGTACTGCACATCACACGTGTTTAATGTACTGCACATCACACGCTAACACGGCCCCGCTAACGTACTTAGTGTGACCTTGATGCTTGCGTGTGTAGATCTACACTAAGAGGGCCGCCGTTCACTCACCCACGCAGTCGCAGAGGGGGAACTCGGCCTGGGCGGCCTTGGCGGGGGGGTCGAGCAGACTCTTGGTCGGCGTGTCCAGGTAGCTGAAAGGGGACTCCAGGAAGCCTCGCAGGGAGGGGTCGGACGGAAAGCCGTCCTTCATCGGGGTGTCGAACCCTCCCCCTCCGTCCGAGGAGAAGCACGCCGTGGTGGAGAGGACGGTCAACCCCCCAGAGCTCTCGATCTTCCTGCGTTTGGAGAGCGGCGGAGCGACGGTGAAGGGGTCCTCCAGCATGCGGTGTTGCTGCTGCTGTTCCAGGAGGAGGGCCTCCTGGTGAAGGGAGAGAGGAGGAGGCCGAGCGGCCCTGTTGTCCACAGTGAGGGCCGGCGGTGGTTTCTGTGAGGAGATCTGACTGTGAGGCAGGAAGGTGGGCAGGGAGGCTTTCTGCTTGGTCTTCTTGATGACGATCTGCTTGGGCTTGGGCAGCGGGGGACCCTGGGCGAGCATCCCGCCCATCATGGGGTGGTGTTGCTGCTTGAGGAGGTGAGGCGAGGAGTTCTGGGCGCTCTTCCTCCTCTTGGGCTCCTTGGGCTCCTGCTTGATGCTCGCCGCCGGGGGGAGAAGCTGCTTCTGCTGCTGCTGCTCCATGGACGACCCTCTGCCGTGCAGGGCACTGCCCTCCTCGTCGCTGGAGTGTCGGCTCACCCCATTGGTCGTCTCCAGGCTCAGCGCGCCTTCCTCGAGGCGGTCATGTGACCCGATTTCGATCTGGCCTTCTCTTCTGGGGCCATCCACTGAACCCACGTCCAATACGGTCTGAGAGAGAGAGAGAGAGAGAGAGAGAGAGAGAGAGAGAGAGAGAGAGAGAGAGAGAGAGAGAGAGAGAGAGAGATTAGAGGTCAGATGAAACCAAATAACCAGGAAAAAAAGAGGCGGCTATATCGTATTCTGTAAAGGCCAGGTATCGTGTACTATGACAGGAACTATAACACCGCAGAAGCAACCCATTCACCAAGCGAGAGAAAGTCCTGAGAATTAGAGACTTCTGGCTAGAGTCCATTCCACACCTCACAGGTCTTGGTCTGAGTTTCCCTCTCTCCCCCCCTCTCCCTCTCTCTCTTTCTCTCTCTCACACAATGTCAGCTCAGTTGGGTTGAGGAGCTGAGTTAACCGTGGCTTCCACAGAGTGTTTTCATAATGAGTGAGTGTGACATCATCGCACCGGTAGACACACACACACACACACACACACACACACACACACAAACTACACATCAGTCAGACCATTGAAAGGCTTACACCGCAAACACTATGAACTTACAAACCAGAATACAGAAAGGGCAATACATTAGGAGCAGCATCCATTACACTGTTTGTCTCGATGCCTTAGTCTGCAGCTAGAGGTGGTATTATATTGTCGGCTCCAAAATGATTTTATTGTCTAAATCCTGGCAAGAAACACAGGGTTTCTGCTGCTCCACATCCCCACTCAGGGGAACTTCAACAGCACTGTGGCCAACAACTGTCATTACATCCAGGCACCAGGATACTCTGTGGAGGAAATACGTGTGCGAAGGTTCGATAGAGGAGACTTCAGGGCTTAAAGTGGGAAAAAATCCTGTGCCTGAAACTTTTTCTTGGGGAGGGGGGTCACAAACTGATTAAATCACTTAAGGCCAAACTGATTGCATCACTTATTAACACTAGGAAAGCCGTGAGGTGTCATCGGGCACCAGTGAGTACCAAAAAAATTCTACCATTGCACTCGATCAAATGTCAGGACCCTCCTTTCATGACTTTTCCTAGATATGTGCGTTCTACCACCCAGCATCTTTACATTTTCAAAATCAAGTTAGTATAAAGCGATTTTGCAGTATTTCTGTGTGTGCCTGTGTATTTGCCTTGGGATTCGGCTGCCATCTTTTTCTCCAAGGCTGCAATTCTCTTTTATATCAGCAGAGGTAGCAAGGGGGCACACACTGTGCTCAACCTTCAGGCTTCAGTGCTGAATTAGATACAGTGGATAAGACTGATATTTGTAACATAATGTGTTTATATATAGGCTATATATAGCAATAGTGATACATACGATATGTATATGTACAGACAGTTATGAAAATGATAAACTGTACAGTATGTCTCCCAATCCCTTCAGATTTGTTGGAGCTGAGGGTTTTTTTTCACAGCGGGTTTACCCAAGTTCCATGCAATAGTGATAAGATATTATGATATGTGTAGCCTATGTACAGTTATGAATGATACACTGCACAGTATGTACCTATCAAGTTGTGTGGTGCATGCATAGCTACTGCAGCAAAGTAATTGCAGTAACCTACGTTTGATTATGCCTGTACTCATCAACGAATATTATATAACGAACGGATATTTATAATATTGTATATAATGTTTTTTTTGTATATAATGTTATTATATAATGTTTTTTTCTGAGTGGGGCAGTCCCACTCATAGTTTTCATGTTATTGGACTGATATAGTGAAGACAGACAGGAAAGTAAGGAGAAGAAGGGCCGACATATGTGTGCACGACCACGGTGCTAGACCACTAGGCCACCAGTATATTGATAATTGATAATAAGATATTGATCATGTATTTCGCTGCCGCAGAAAGTCAATCAAAATCGTGTGAAACGACGTGTGTTGTGCATTGAATGACACTATTTAGCCTACAGCGCTGTCAATTTTCAAATAATGCAATAGGATATAGTATATATGAATTTACAGAAACACATCATCATGAATGGAAACACGCAAGAGCGTGTATTACACGCTTACAATGCTTACAAGCTTACAGCAGTCGCCGGGCTGATGTTACGGCCGGCGTGAAGTTCACGACAAATAAACACGACAGGCTTGTGCATCTCTGTGAAGCTCATAATTATGATAACACAATATTGCAATATTTATTACTATTATTTTTGTATAATAATAATCAACCATCATTCGTTAGTAATGAAAACTCCCGCAGTCCCGATCAATCTACTCTCCACTTTACACATTACATAACCAAGATTTCTTTTGACATCACAACAATGTCAACACAATCACAACAGAATCTTATTTTATCCAACCAGGTTTTATATTTTGATTATGACATCATGTCTTTCAACATTGTCACACTTTTCATTACACACATTAGCGGCATCAAAAATGATGGGCTGGGCGTGCGAGGGAGCGTGCTTATTCTGGCAGATTGTGAAATATTAAAACCAATAACATTCTGAATGATTTATCATTCTGTACTCTTTCTCTCCTTTCTTTCATGTATTTTCTTTCAGCTCTTTTCACTAATATAGGTGAAACTAACTATAACAGGTTGCGGCACATGCAGGTACGCGCTCCTGTGAGATCATTCAACTTTCAAGTTTATTTGTCATTATACCAAATTCAATTATATAATGTAATCAAAATAAAAAGAATGAACATATTCAGCCATTCCATATAATCACATGTAACAACCCCTGTGAGCAGTTGCAGGGGCTGACAGGCTGATGTTACCGGCGAAGTTCACGACAAATAAACAGACTTTATCACTGTGAAGCTCATAACTATGATAACACAATATTGCAATATGTATTACTATTGTTTTTCCCTGCTTCTCTGCGCATAGGAACTTTATGCATTTTTAGAGGTAGTGATCTTGTCATTTTCTCTTCTTGTGCGACATCGCCATCCAGCGATCTTTGTGCGTCAGTACACACTCCCAAATTGTGAAGAGTGGTCGTGTAATTCGACACCTCGTCGCACTAAAAGTAGGTGAAAAAACGTTGCGCCTCTAGTGTTAATCCACTATCACTAAAACAATAGATCAATAGATCTCCATCAAGTAGAATACTGATGACTAGTGACCAGTCATGCACGAGGGCTGACGAGTTGGCGATGTTTACTTTCCTGCTGGCTAGGTGTTGTGTTGTTACTTTGGCCAGATCATCATAAAAAAATCGAACAAGGACATTGAGGATTTTGTACATGTTAAGATTAGTAGCTTCGTCGATATTCATTGAAAACGTTGCTTTTTTTAAGCTTTTCACACAGCCGTTTTTTAAATTCCGGGGCAAGGCCATGTGTGTTTAAATAGCTGGCGTGCTTATTGGAAACGGACAGCTTTGTCAGTGCATTTCTGTCTTCTGATAGCTTCTTGCACAAATCGACGAGTGGCTGAGCCATTGTGAAAGACAGATCATGTTCATAAACGTTTAAAGCTATAAACGCGCACACTCGGATCTTTTGCTCGCAAACACGGTCGGTCATTGAAGATGAAGTGGTAGGCTACCTGTCGCCGTCGCTCCCGGCAAGGTTGTTGTATGAGCAAGCGCTCGAACCGAAGCTTGGTGACCGGGATCTGAGGCATGTCGAGCAATAACCTTCTTCCCACTACTATACTATATACCAGGGGTCGGCAACCTATGGCACGCGTGCCAGCAGTGGCACGCGACAGCTTAAACAGTGGCACGCGACAGCTAATCAATAAGTGCGAGAATGGGAGAATGTATTTTTATTTTTTTTATGTTGGCCGCGTTCGGAAATTCACGGACACTGGGTTCAATGTCACAATGGGACCAAGTAGGATCAGGCCCGTGAATGAGTTCTCTCTTGCCCGCGGGATGATATTTAATTACTATTAAAACCGGCCCGCAGTATTATGTGCCCGCAGCACCATAATACTACAAGTCCCAAGATGCATTGGCGCGTACCGAGTGCCCGCAAGCGAGCGCGACCCCGCGTCTTCTCTTCACTTCAGTACTCGTCATGAGCAGCAGCAGCACAGTCACAGTGGAGGCCGAAACATCGCCGTCAATTCCCGAGTGTTCCCGAGTACACAGTTTGCTGACAAACTCGGCATACTTGCTGCCGAATTCAGGCGGAGATTTTCCGACTTTGAAGCCCAAAAAAGCAGGCTTCAACTGCTCAGCAATCCATTTGCAGTTGACGTGGAAAGTGCACCAGCAAATCTCCAAATGGAGCTGATTGAGCTCCAGTGTAATGACACACTTAAGGCATAATATGAGTCCGTGGCGCTGCTGAGTTTGCTCGTTTCATCCACGACACAATGCCTGAGCTGTGCAACCAAGTTGCTCGCACGCCGTCTATGTTTGGCAGCACATACCTGTGTGAACTACTGTTTTCGTTGATGAAACTAAACAAAACATCACATAGGAGTCGTCTTAGTGATGAACATCTGAACTCAATCCTGAGGATTTCCTCAGCTCAGAGCCTGACCCCAAACATGAATGAACTTGTACTCAAGATGAGACACCAAGTATCGGGCTCAGCCTCAGACAAGTGAGCAGAAAGGACTTGGACTTCTTTGAAGGGACTTATTGGACTTCTTTGAAGGGAATTATTATTATTTTCTCCAGTTGAATGGACCCAGGGACATGTTGCCTAAGAAATGAATGCAACTGTTTTGCACTTTTGCAAGTTTGCACTAACTTTTCTAATTTTATTATAGAAGACAGTCATTGGTGAGGATCGGAGCAGCACACTGATTTGTTTTTAATGCATGCTGTTTCATTTTTGCATTTATCTTGCCATTGAGCTTTGAATGAAAATTACATTTAGCTGTTTACCTGTAAAAAAAAAAAAAAAAAACGTTTTCAATTTATTACTGAAAGAGCCTTGAGAAAACATTGCAACTGATTTTATTCATGTTTTACTTAATTTAATGTAATGATTAATGTTAAGTGCAATATAGGCTGTGTTATTGGTATTGGTTCAATATGTGCAATAATTGCGAGTTTTAATAAACATTGAACCAGCCCGGCCCTCCACTTGTACCATTTTTTAATTTTGCCCCCCTGTGTATTTGACTTTGACATGACTGGACTAGAGGCAGTCTCAGGGACGCTCCGGCGCTCTCAGGGCGAATTTACGAATGCAGCCCTAGTCTCTCATCCACTCCACGAGAGCCGTATTCTGGCGCCAATTTTCAAAGTAAAATTCTGAATTCGATTCGATACTTGTATCAATATAACTCAAGTCGTTCAAGGATGAAGCAGACAAGGCCGAATCAATAAGACGTGCTGTGTCAAGGTATGGGAAGCAGGCCAGCACCTTTAAAGCATTTGCCACTGCTAAAAATCACGCAACTGAAGCAAGCTTTCGCATTGCTCATTGCATTGCGAAACGTGGAAAGCCATTCACTGATGGAGAATATATTAAGGAGGCTTTCCTCTGTAGCTCAGATGTTTTGTTTGAAGGCTTATCAAACAAAGACACAATAACATCAAGAATAAAAGACATCCCAGTGTCAGCCAGAAGTGTGGAACGAAGAATAGGAGAAATGGCAGAAAACGTGAAAGCGCAGCAGACCGCTGGTTTGAAAGATGCGACGGTGTTTAGCCTCGCACTTGATGAGAGCGTAGATGTGAATGACATGCCACGTCTGGCTGTCATAGCAAGATACTGTGATTCTGCTGTAAGGGAGGAGCTCTGCTGCCTAAAACCAATGCCAGAAACAACAAAAGGTGAGGACATCGCTAAAGTTCTTATCGAGCATTTTGTGGAGCGAGGGATTGACTACACACACAACAATCAGTTAAACATCAGACAGACACACACACACACACACACACAACAAACAGTTACACATCAGAAACACACACACACGACAATCATCAGACACTCACACCACAATCAGTTACACATCAGAGACACACAAACAACAACATCAATCAGTTACACACTGTATACATGGGTCAATGACGTGACGCCTACTTTTTCTGTCCAACTGAATTTTTTACCTTAAAAAAACCATCAAAATACATAAAAAGATAACATGTACCGTATTTTCCGCACTATAAGGCGCACTTAAAAGCCTTAAAAAAAAAAAAAACGACAGTGCGCCTTATAATCCGCGCCTTATATATGGATCAAAATGTAAAAATTACATGACTCTGTCAAAATGTTTCAGTATGAAAAACCAATAAAAACAATTTAATAATAATACAATGTTTCAGTACGACTGGTAAACTACAAAGCCGCACCGCTTGCAGCATTACGGTAATCAGTAAACACCGGTACTCACAGTCCCACACCACTTGTGTGTATAAGTGGCTTATCGAGCATTTTGTGGAGCGAGGGATTGACATTAGCAGGATTTTTGCAGTGACAACAGATGGTGCCCCTGCCATGGTCGGGAAACAGAGGGGAGCGGTTGCATTAATTGTGTGCAACTTAAAGTGACCAAGTACCACCCCCAGATAATGGAGTTGAGCAAAGGAAAACAGGGCCAGGGATCACGACATTGATTGTTAGGACTGTTTACATGGCTTTGCATACATAGCTCTTTGCAACCCCCCAAAAATATATGTTTGTTGTGGTTGGAATAAAAGAATAAAATGTAAGTAACAACCAAATAATTATATAAATATAAATTATAATTCATACAAGTAAGACCCTTGTATAATCACCCTCCAGTTAGGCCTACTTATTAAAATGATAACCATAGGGAGCGCAGTTAGCAACTTTGGTAGAAATTGAGCGCTCCAATTTGCTTAAAGTTGTGCTACGCATCACAAAGTTTAGTTGTCTTAGATGTTATGTTGGTAATTTTGTTCAAGTTTCAGTTAGTTACATTTTTAGGTTTATTTAGCATACATGGCTTTGCATACATAGCTCTTTGCTGAAAATTGTTGTTGTGGAATAAAATTGCAGATCTGTTGGTCTGTTTGGTTTGGTTTGATGTCGAGTCATAATTAATGTTGATATTGTGGTTGATATTGTGGTTGGCACACTGACTAACAAGAACATTTAAAAATGGCACTTCATATCAAAAAGGTTGCCTACCCCTGCTATATACTATACTATATATATATATGTATATATAGCCACCCTGCGTTGGTGGCTATGTAGTAGATAGATTAGCTAGTAGTTAGCTGTGTGCTGTCAACCGTCGACAAGCTGACTAACTAGATTTTGTTGCGGTCGTGATAAACACAGCCGGGCATTGCCCTTGTACAATGAATAACTATAGCATATTACCCTGTTTAATACATAATAATGTATACTAACTATAGCATATTACCCTGTAACTATAGCATATTTCCTTTTCTACTTACGAGGTGCGACCGTTGGTGTCTCCGCTGCTCTCAAATGAGTCTCGAGTCTTTCTGAGGTAAACGTTCTCGCGAGACCAGTTCTCTTCGGCGCCGAAAGCAGAACGGCGCGAAGAGTCAAAGGCTGCGTCTACGGCAAGGTTGTTGTATGAGCAAGCGCTCGAACCGAAGCTTGGTGACCGGGATCTGAGGCATGTCGAGCAATAACCTTCTTCCCACTACTATACTATATACTATACGATATATATGTATATATACTATAGTATATACTATACTGCCGTAGACGAGTTTCTTTGAGCACGGCGTACAGAAACAAGCACCTGGCTCCCTCAGTTTGAGGCACCACGTCCATAAGGCTTCCCCTCACTACTCTCCTCTATCCATGCCCAGCGCCATTTATTCCTTACTCCTCGTTCTAGTATAGCTGTGTCTTCGCCATGTTTAAGAAACTTGGCTTCCATTTTAATAGACTCTTACTAAAGTTAGCGAGATAGCGGGCTGCTAAAAGCGAACGTCTCTACAAGCTAACATTACACTCATTCAAACTTCTTAAGGCCCGCCCCACTACTCTGCCTCCGATTGGCTAGAAGTCATTGGTTGGCTTGAGCAATGTGATACCATTGGTAGGCGGAACTGTCTCTTTGCTGAAGATGAGTCTTTAAATTACGATGTAAACAAATAGCATGTGATATTTATTTTTTTTATTGCTCAAAATTCCCCCGCGCCGGAAATCTGGCACCGTGCCGGAGAACTTTAAGCCCTGTATATAGAAAATAAATAGATCCCTAACCCACCTCCATCCCCTCGTATGCGTGTGTGTGTATGTGTGTGTGTGTGTGTGTGTGTGTGTGTGTGTGTATGGTCCCACCTGTTGTCTGGTGATGTGCTCCGCGGGGTCCTGGTCCACCTCCATCCCCTGGTCCTCCAGGGGCAGGAAGTCCTCCCCGCCGTCAGGCTCGTCACCGTCGTCCCTGGCAACAGCCATCCCAGCATCCCCTGCTGCTTGCCCTGCGCCCTCTGGACATGACACAGACAACGCGGAGCTCAGAGGGCCGGGTCATGACGTAGTTCGTTACATAACACAGCATACTGCAGTGTTTCCCCTAGGTTTGCTGCCTTGGGGGGGTGGCATGGACCGTGGCATGGACCCCCCCAATTATTTTATTTATAATCTAATAAGAGGTATACATTGATCCATATCAATTTATAACATAATTATAATTGAATATTGGATTGCTGTGGGCAATGCAGTCAGATAATGTCATTTTGACTTTACTCTCACCTGAAAAAAAAGCGTATGTCCAACTATAAAAACAGACATTTCCATTGCTTCAATCCACTGTAAATATGCCATTATGGTATTACCATAAAGCCCAATTCTAGCAGAATAAGAAAGATAGTATATCTACTTTAAGTAAAATAATAAAGTGCATCCAGCTCTTTAGCTGGCATGTGTGCAGCAGACTAGCTCATCTAATCACCTCTGAGCTAGCTAGTTAGCTTGCTAGTTCTTTGACACTATTTTACACTTTGAACCAATTTGCACTGTTAGAACACTCAGCAATTATATTTGCTAACGTTTCAACTTGCTTACTTTCCATCTGCAGACATCTCACCCGGCAAAAACTATCTCGCGTCGCGCGCGCAGCCGCGCACACTCGCGCACAATCTTGTACGCGAGTGTGTCCAGCGCGAAGCGAAGTGTGGAGATAGGTTTGGCTATGCGAGACTACTGGCGGACTAACGTTACCAACGAGCCTATGGGCTTGCCACTCGCCAGATTCGGGTTGGGTGCATTTAAAAAAAGCGGATATTTTAGCCTGCTTGTCAGATGTTTGGTGTTTACGTCCGTAATAATTCCTCTTTCTTGGGGGGGCGAGGGGTTCCGTTGCAATGGTAGGGGAAACACTGTACTGTACATACTGTCCGTCAGTTCAGACGGCACTAGGGGTGTAGCGGGTCAGTTGGCCCACGGTTCGGTATGAACCTCGGTTTTTGGGTCACGGTACGTGTTTTGTGGAAAGAAGAGAAAACCAATATGCTACTATTTATTTACAGAAAAGTTTTATTTACAGATTTATTTGTCACTTTACTTTATTTTGCTTATACTTATGGAACTTTAACATCCAGACACATTCCAGAATATGACTGGTATATTCTAATATTAAAAAATATAAATATATATAAACAAAAAAACAAAAAAAATGTAAACACAAAAACAATTATAAACCGACTTTTAATGGAACGCATCATAAACCGAAAAACCGTATTGAACAGTGGATGGCGATCCGTACCGTTCAATATAAAACCGAGAACCGTTGCACCCCTAGATGGCACACTTTAAACATGGCGTGCGATTTTTTACGAGATCTCAGACGCACACGCATAATCAATGTTAAAACAGGGCTGGTGTTTTAGCGTGTCTCTACTGTTAATGCTACAGACTACAGAGGGGGCGGGGCCTAACTGACTGACCAGCAGTGACTTATGTTTACATTATACACTGTTTTTATTTTCACTTTTTGTTTTTTCGTTTTTTTTTTCTTTATTATTTATTGATTTCATGTCTTTAGTCTTAGTCCTGGATTCTATTTTTAGTTTGCTGTCTAAGTCCAGTCTTGTTTTGGTTCACTTAAACTTGCACTATTACTTACGTATATAATATTATTATTATTATTATTATTATTATATTACTTATATTATATTACTTATATTTACCAAATGTTATTGTATTGTATAGTTGTTGAAAAAACCTCAATAAACAGAGGGGGCGGGGCCTCACCGTTGGACTCAAACAGAGCCATGGGGATGAAGGGCCTGCCCTCCGTCAGCGCGTCCCTCAGCTTCTCCAGGGGCTCAGTAGGAAGCAGAGACACGGGGACCAGAGGAGCCACCTCCACTCTCTGAGGATCACACACACACACACACACACACACACACACAGACACACAACAATCAGTTAAACATCAGACAGACACACACACACACACACAACAAACAGTTACACATCAGAAACACACACACACGACAATCATCAGACACTCACACCACAATCAGTTACACATCAGAGACACACAAACAACAACATCAATCAGTTACACACTGTATACATGGGTCAATGACGTGACGCCTACTTTTTCTGTCCAACTGAATTTTTTACCTTAAAAAAACGATCAAAATACATAAAAAGATAACATGTACCGTATTTTCCGCACTATAAGGCGCACTTAAAAGCCTTAAAAAAAAAAAAAAACGACAGTGCGCCTTATAATCCGCGCCTTATATATGGATCAAAATGTAAAAATTACATGACTCTGTCAAAATGTTTCAGTATGAAAAACCAATAAAAACAATTTAATAATAATACAATGTTTCAGTACGACTGGTAAACTACAAAGCCGCACCGCTTGCAGCATTACGGTAATCAGTAAACACCGGTACTCACAGTCCCACACCACTTGTGTGTATAAAGACCACAAAATGGCACCTGTCAAGAGACACGCTTACAACGCAGAGTTCAAGCTCAAGGCTGTCAGTCACGCAGTAGAAAATGGGAATAGAGCAGCAGCGAGAGAATTCAACATTAATGAATCAATGGTACGGAAGTGGAGGAAGCAAGAAGATGACCTGCGCCAAGTAAAGAAGACTAAACAGAGTTTCCGAGGGAACAAAGCGAGATGGCCACAGTTAGAGGACAAACTCGAACAGTGGGTTGTTGAACAGAGAGCAGCAAGTAGAAGCGTCTCTACAGTCACAGTTCGAATGAAGGCAACAGCTCTAGCACGGGACATGAACATCGATGAATTTCGAGGCGGTCCTTCTTGGTGCTTTCGTTTTATGAAAAGACGTAAACTCTCCATCCGCGCAAGAACTACCGTCTCGCAGCAACTGCCAAAAGATTATCAAGAAAAGCTGGTCACTTTCCGCGCATACTGCGAAAAGAAGATCACTGAAAACAAGATCCTGCCAGAGCACATCACCAACATGGACGAGGTTCCACTCACCTTTGATATTCCCGTGAACCGCACTGTGGAGAAAACGGGAACCAGTACGGTGTCTATACGCACCACAGGGAATGAGAAGTCATCCTTCACTGTAGTTCTCGCCTGCCAGGCTAATGGCCAGAAACTTCCACCCATGGTTATTTTCAAGAGGAAGACCTTGCCAAAAGAAAACTTTCCAGCCGGCGTCGTCATCAAAGTTAACCCGAAGCGATGGATGGATGAGGAAAAGATGAGTGAGTGGCTGAGAGAAATTTACGTCAAGAGACCGGGTGGCTTTTTCCACACAGCTCCGTCCCTATTGATCTACGACTCCATGCGCGCCCATATCACCGATGCTATAAAAAAACAAGTGAAGCAAACTAATTCGGAGCTTGCCGTCATTCCGGGTGGATTAACTAAAGAACTCCAGCCGCTAGATATTGGTGTCAACAGGGCGTTCAAAGCTAGACTGCGAGCTGCGTGGGAGCAGTGGATGACAGAAGGCGAACACACGTTCACCAAGACGGGGAGACAGCGCCGGGCGACTTATGCCACTATCTGCCAATGGATCGTGGATGCCTGGGCTGATATATCAGTCTCAACTGTGGTCCGAGCTTTCACGAAGGCAGGAATAATCACTGAACTGCCAGACAACAGCAGCGACACTGACTCGGATAATGACAAGAGGGAGCCGGGCATATTGGATGCCGTACTCGCCCAACTGTTCAATTCGGACACTGAAGAAGAAGAATTCAAGGGATTCGTGGACGAGGAATGAACTGAAAAAGTGAGCTTTACGTGTTATACGTAACTGAACAATGTTGAGTTATGCACTAACGTTTGATTTAGTGGTATCAGACTGTTTCTTTTACTACGTGTTTACTGAATCAGGGAAAAGTTCCCCTCCACGTTTGGGAAAAGAGTGAACAAGGCTGGGAGATATTGTTAATATTGTTAATATGTTATTGTTAATATTGTTCATATTGTTAATATGCACATTAACGTTTGAACAACGTTACCATGGGAGTGAACGGAGTTGTCAGAACGCTTAATAAAGTTTGACTTTATCTGACTGTTTTGTTGACATTCCCTTTAGCACAGCTCCATCTAGTGGATGCATAACGCAACCCCAGTCAAAAAAATAAAAAAACATGTTTTACATTTATTGACAAAACTATGAAGCATTTGCACATATATTTCCATCATAATATACAAACGAATGTTGTCCGAATACATTCATTTTATGAAATATCATCTCGGGCGACTATCAAGAAAACACAATTGTGGGACTTTTATTTTGAAACCACCTCAAGGACAGATGTTGCATCCGCCAGCCACATGTGAGGGACCCAGAGAAACAACTGGCAGGTTAGTAAGTCTCTCTCATATTTGCAAATAAATCTCTTTTTTTAACTGCTGTCATGTACTTGCCACTTTTGGATATCATGTGGGACGACCCCCCCAAAACTGTGAATAATAAGTTTTATCTGCAAATCTATATTTTGATGATAAATTTGATAGTGACATGTGGTAAGAAGTAGCTAGTTTGGTTTCTGTAGCTAACTGTTAGCCTGTAATATTTGACTGAACTTGAAAACATCATCTGGGGTGACCTAGTATCATGTGGGGCGACCACTGCTGAGTGTCTTACATGATAGATATACGTCCTGTATTTGTAGTTTCTGTATATTTATATTTTATTAATGATTTATATACATACAGTTCTTTGTTTTAGCATAACTCTTTGTATACTTTAACACATACTTGTCTAAATTTCAGTCATTTTCCATTCCTATTTAGGAATTAACGTTTCTTTTTGATTATTGTGCAATCTTATGAAAGAAATGTAAAAATTGTATAGCATGACATTCCATTTAGGTAATTGTAGATGTATTAGTTATGTTTAACTAGTTTAACCTATTTTCTAGATGGCACCACAAACAAGCAAACAGAAGACTGCTCGATACAGGCAGCGGGTCAACGCAGACCCTGCAGCAAGAGCCGACTATCTTGCCAGGAAAAAATAAATGTAAAAAACTATAGGTAACATGCAGTAGGCTATATCTTTCTCTGGTGTATTTGAAACTGTCATGTTAGTAGGATTAGGAATGACCTTTTCTGTAATATCTTGAACTTAAGTTTGTATGTAATTTAGGCCACCAGAATGCTTCTCACGTCTCGAAGCTGACTTGCCAAGACTGGGTAAAGTTCAGAAATGCCTGGGGGCTCATTTATAAAAATGTACTTGAACGTCATCTTTAACTTGCACGTAAGCACATTTTTCTAAATGGACGTAAGCATTATTTATAAAACGGGCTGTGCTTGTTTAAAATTGCATACGTCTGTCGTACGTACTTCCGTCTATAAATAACAAATATACTTGAAATTGAACGCAGGTGAATGAGCTTTGTATTTACGCCCTGTGATAGCGGCTCAATTATAGAGGCTGAATTAAGCCAAGTGCTATAAATAGGCTTGATTGAGGTGTTGAGCAGCACCTTTGACGAGTTCACACGATGGTAGACAAACAAAAGAAGAGAAACTTTACTGAGGAGGAGATCGACTGTCTTATCAGAAATAGACAAACGCACGCCCCCGAATTCCCCCGATCACATCAGGCAGGATGCGGCTGAAGGAGGGCTGGGATATACCCGACTGCCTTTATCACGCCTCAATTTAGAATGATTACACCATACAATAGCCTAATGGCATATAAAGGAAGACTGGAATACAATCATAAACATCAGTTCCCTTTAAATCTTGAATTAAACTAATTTTCTCGGCTGATAACAACATTGTTAATTTTATTACGAGCCACTTTCACTTCGCATGAATTACAGTTAAGTAGGCATTAACGTGTTCGAGTGCGGCTCACATGCCTGTAATAACTTTGCATAACTAGTAGGTAATGTGCGTACGTCAAGTCAAGACCTGACGTAGAGCTACGATCGTTTCCACTGTCAAATTGACTCACGTTGAAATTTTATGATTCACTATTTTGACATGGTTTTCTGCGTACGCCAAGGGTAAGATCACATTTTATCCATATTCTATAAATGAGGCCCCTGGTGTTAAAGAAATGCCTGCAGTTTACCATGAGTCTGGTCACGATTAGATGGTCATTGGTCACAATGCAATGAGTAAGGAAAATGAAATGGCAATAAAATGGGGAAATAAAGGAACGAAAAGAAAATGGAAGTGACAAATGAGAATGTAATGACAATAGCAAAGACAATGAAATTACAGTAACAATGAAATGGAAATAGCCTAGTTTGTTAAATGCTGATGTTCCTAAACATTGTTTTAATGTAACAAATGATCCACTGCTCCAACCAGCCTGTGTTGTAGGTCATATATGGGGAACTGATACAACTGTGTTGTAGTTGTTTAGCGTTGATTTCATCCATGCAACTATGTTGGTGTTTATTGTTTATTGACTCTATAGAACAGTGTTGGTGTTTCATTTTTATTCCATACATACAACTGTTTACTTTTTATTGACTGAAATTGTTAATCCCTGTTCAATGTGACTACCAGGGTCCACAAAAGTGATGCTACTTAACCCTCCTTCTCTCTCTCATAGATTGACAAAACCAAAGATGAGTTTTTGCATAAATGTATATGTACACTACATTCCCAATGTTTGAACAATGGCCAAATATATCCTTATTTTTAGTATTTAAAAATTGGCCTGTTCAAAAGTCTTATCCGTCAATGACCCACATACCCAGTCAGACAAGGCCCGTTCAAAAATTACACTTTCTGTTGCTGCACCCAAGCTGTGTTCCAGCCCTTCCACCAGCCATCCCATACTCTCCATACATTCAAGACCAGACTCAGGACCCATCTGTTCAGACTGGCCTTCCTACAGCATGGCAGAGGTCCTGAGTAACACTATCCCCCCATAGCTGCCTAAGCTTTTACAACTTTCTTCCTTCTTTTTTAATATGATTTTATCTCATATTTTTGCTCTGTTTTTGTTTTTTTTTGGGTTTTTTGGGCTTCTCTTTGTTTTCTGTACAGTGTCCTTGAGTTTGAGAAAGGCACTTTTAAATTAAATCTATTATTATTATTATTATTATTATTATTATTATTATTATTATTATTCTATAACACTTCAGAGGAGCATCTGATGTACACAGACGGTCTTCTGGGACCACTCACCGCGGTCGACTCCTTCTTCACGTCCGTGTTCTGAGAGACCTCAGTGGAGACGTGGTCTGGGGAGTCCAACTGGATCAAAGCAACACCATCCTCTCCAGATGCAGCATCCATCTTTCTTATTCTGCTAGAATTGGGCTTCATGGTAATACCAATGATGTTTGTAAAATAACGTTTAAAAAAATGCACATTGTATGTCTACTAGGGTGTGCGTTTTAACTTAAAGCATTTTGTAACTTTCAGGTACTGACATTTTGATATTGCCTAAATGCTATTTATCCAGCCCAACTGCCCAAATGCTTTTTATCCGGTGATCAAAAGTAGCCCATTCGGCGGTAATCCGCCCCATCTAGCAACCCTGCTTTGCACACTAGCTAAGTGTGTACAGATGCTATCTCTACCAAGCTGTCGACCGTTCTTTAGTCTGCAGAGATCAATATACATGTTTTAAACAAACAACATCTATGTCATGTCAACTAGAATACACAGGCAGGCACTCCAAAAACTGCCAAATAGAATATATATGAGGAATTCCTCTCAAAGTGGTGAAATGGTTACTCACATCACAGGAGTGTCTCGTTATCACGGATTAGATTGCTGCTTTGCCGAGTCCTTTCCCGCCTTCGACGTAATAGTCCTTGGGCCAAACCATTTTTCATTACCAAATTCTGGGCAAATTCTAGATGTGATTTTTTTATTCCTATACATCCCTAGATTATGTTTTGATATGATCGACCTTTTGGTTTGGCAGCTTATTCGTAGTTATTATCACCTCTTAACCCTCCGGTTGTGTTCATGTTTGCCCCCCCATCCTTGGTGCTCCCTGTCTAATTAGACCGGTCTGATTAACTGCGTCATATCTCCAAAACCACGTGGTCAAATTTGCTAAATTTGGTACCTGGTGAAAGCTGAGACCTGTGAGGTAGGTGCGGTAGGTGCAGGAGAGTTACCATAGCTCAGCGTAGGAAGCTCTGAACGACTCGGGGTTGGTCTCTACGTGTTTAGGAGACCCAGGCGCATAAAGGACATCTGGCTCAGATGACAATAATTTGTTGTATTACAAGTTTTCAGAAATGTTCTGTTTAAATATGCAAATGATGCATTATCTACTTAAAATATTAGTTAATTTGCATATCTTTAAAGAACATTTGGACCACAGATTGGATAAAGACAGTAATTAATTAGCTACTATACATCCCTAGATTATTATTTGATGTGATAGACCTTGTTGGACCTTGTTGTTGGTAGTTTAATACCAAGCTCTCAACAAGTAACCTCAGGGACCGTTATCAAGTGATGTCATACAAATGCAGAAATTGTATTATTGTACCAAAAATGCACATTTTGTTGCAATGTTTTAATAAGTTATTTCAGTCCAGTGAATACATGTTTAAGAAATACACTCCCGTATTGCAATTAGAAAACCATTTTCTTTTCCAATTTAATGAGAAATAAATTTAAAATATTGGCTACCCCCAATCTATTGTTTGTCTGCTTCTTATCAGTCTTTATCATAATGGTATATTTACAGTACATGGACAGTGGATTGAAGCATTGGCACAACCCTCACTCATTGGAAATGTCTGTTTTCTATAGATGGATATACAATTTATCTTTCAGCAACCCAATATTCAATTCGAATTATGTTATGAATTGATATGGATCAATTTATACCTCTTATTAAATTATAAATACTCTGGTTGTTATGTTTGCCTTTTGGTTGACAGCAAAAGAGGAGGAGAGAGAGCAGGATGGTGTCGGCACACCAAAGAGAGAGAGCAAGAACCAGGTGAGAAAGTGGACAGGTAGTCAAGACCACATATGCCACAGTCCATGCCACCCCCTCCCCAAGGCAGCAAACCTAGGGGAAACACTGAGAGCAGATATCTGAACTGTTCAGTGTCAAGCCTGGAGAAATGGAGATGGAGGTTATAAAGCTCCAGAATAATGTCCAGCTACAATCGCAACAACATTCACAACATTTCTGGAGCCTGGTAGACCCAGAAAACTATACGAATATTCACCAAGCAGCCCTGAAAGTATTTGTTGTATTTGGCTCTACATACCTTTGAGAATCAGATTTTTCTGATATGAATGTAATGAAATACTACTACTACTTCTGAACAAGACTGACAGATGAGCATCTAAATGACTCTATAAGAGTGAACCTAAGTGGATACACTCCAGCATACACAACTCTTGTAGACTCCATGCAGTGACATTCATCTCAAGTGTAGGAATGAGTGAATGCATTATTACACACATGCACACATTTTTTTGAAAGAGACAAAAGAAGAAAAAAATACTAATGTTTTCTGACTGAAAAAACTAGAAAAGGTGAATGCACTTATTACACACATGTGGACCATACAATTATAAGCTTTTGATATGTGAATGGAGGTGATGTGATACATTGATATATGGATACAGAATATACTGCTACTACTATAGTGAGCTTACACATTGACATTTGAAACAGAGCATGCTAGTGAAGAATTTCAGAGTGTTTTGATACGTTATGTGAATGAATGTAAGTAATAAGATATGAGTAGCTCTCGGCCACTTACATTTTTTCAAAGTAGCTCTCGGATGAAAAAAGGTTGGAGACCCCTGGCCTACAACATCCTCTACCATGGTTGAAATTGAGGACAGTGATAAAAGCAGTCAAGAGAGCAGTGATGATGATGATTAAGCTTGTAGCATAAATAAATGCTTAGGCTGTAACTTTTTGTTGAAAAGTTGATTTCAGTGTTTACAGAACAGAGCAGTGCTTAAAGAGATGTCCGTTTATTTCAGTGTGTTTAAAGAACAGACATTCAGTTAGTGCTTAAAGAGATGTCAGTTGATTTCATTGTGTTTAAAGGAGTCTGACAGACTTTCATGCTTAAAGAGCAGTCATTTGATTTTGCATTTGTTTCTATTGTTTTGCACACAATCAATTATTATGAATTATGAACAATTATTATGAACAATTATTATTAACAATTATTATGAATAAATTTCGTTTTGCTAATATAAGTTATCCATGTATCCCTTTTTTATCCATCCTGTGGGACGGGTCGTGACTCGCGAGCTCGGGGAGCACCAAGCAGCATCCCTAGGTGCTCCTCTGAGCACTGGCCCCAAAAAGTTATGTGCACCCCTGATTATTATTATTATTATGTAGCGGAGGTAATTTTAAATCACGCTGTCATGATGACATAGCCCTGTCTGTGACTTCTGATAGCCCAGATATACAGTCGTCACACCACGAGGATGTCCTCTGTCTCTGGGTCTGTGGGTCCCATGTTGGACTGTTCTAGGACTCACCTTCTTGCTGTAAATACATGTTGAGCCTTGGATGAGCAGTGCTGCCTCTGCAAAGAGGTCGCCGAGAGCATCCGGAACCACATGAAGACCTACGTCAAGTTGCTATGACGACGACGACGTGTGTCGAGGAGTCACGGACTCACCGGACTGAACGGTTTGGCGACCCGAGAGCGAGGTTGCTCTTCGTTCTAGAAACTTCTGCCCTAACTGTGGGGGGGGGAGGGAGGGAGGGAGGGAGGGGAGGAGGGGAGGGAGGGAGCGAGAGAGGAAGGGAGGGAGAAAGCGAGAGGGGGAAGGAGGGAGAGAGCAAGAGGGAGGGAAGGAGCGAGAGAGAGAAGGATGGAGGGAGAGAGCAAGAGGGAAGGAGGCGTCTGGACTATTAGAGGGAGCTACAGGACTGGGGGTGGAGAGTGGATGATGATGGGATGACCCCTCGTCCACTCTCCTCCACCCCGGTCCTGTAGCTCCCTCTACAGGCCAGGTGCAGCATGCTCCCCACACCCACCGTTTGATCCGTTTCACAGATCTGATACGATTGGGCGTCTCTGGGCTAAAGCAGCTGTACCTAGCTTATCCTACATTGCTTACACCTGTCCAGGCCTGTCAGATCTGTGGGGAGTGAACCAGAGGCGGGAAGGTAGTACCTTCTGGAATGAAACACAGCCAATTCTGTAGCAACACTGACAATGTGGCTAAACTGGCTAAACTGAAGACCTTCTAGAGATATTCTCAATGTGAAAACGAGGACCTGTTAAGTTATTCACTGATCAGACTGAACCACAACGTGGATGGATACTTCTCGATACGTCTGTGGCAATCGATTCTATCTTTGTACCATCAGCCTACTCTTAAGGGCTCTGCACACAGCGTGCGATTTCTGTTGCGCGTCAACATTCCATTTTGAAGTTTGAATGGAAGTCTATGAGAACATCGCGTTTCAACACACACGGCCCCGATTTTAATCGCACGGCGAAAATTCGATTCCATTCATTTTGAATGGGAAAAAGCACAAATTTGACAGTGCGACAAAACTCGCACGCCGTGTGCTTTGTCCCATTCAAAATGAATGGAATCGAATTTTCGCCGTGCGATTAAAATCGGGGCCGTGTGTGTTGAAATGCGATGTTCTCATAGACTTCCATTCAAACTTCAAAATGGAATGTTGACGCGCAACAGAAATCGCACGCTGTGTGCAGAGCCCTTTAGGGTACTTAACTACCGTCGTGAATAATGATTGTGTGGTGTATGTTCATTTACTTGGCATCCTTGCAGTATGTATATAAATTGTCATTTTAATTATATACAGTCATCTGGCCAGACTTTTGTTCTTTACAAAACAATACAATTTCCTACAGACATACAACATTATACTAAATACATTTGGTCATGGCTTTCTTTAAAAAAATAATATTATTAATAAGAGCCGGGCATCTTTCCATTGACGTATAGTTATTAGAACCTAGGACAGAGCCAGCAGAACAGGACATGTAAAAAGTGTGTGTTTAAAGCGCACACACACACACAGTCTCAGGAGAGGTCAGACGGGGTCAGCGGGTGCTGCCGTGGGGGCGTGTTTGAAGCGGTCGTGGGCCCTGGTCTTGCTGAGCAGCGTGAGCCCCATGCTGTCCACGGTCTCCTCCAGACCGTCCTTCCTGTCTACCTCCACTGTGTAGTCGTTGGCCTGGGAGGGGGGGGGGGGGGGGGAGAGAGACAAGGAAGGCAAGGCTTTACCACCCTGGTTACACACTCATCCCCTCAGTCCCAGTCCTGAGCCGAACTGTGCTGAGCTGTGCTGAGCTGAGCTGTCCTACACATCCAGCACAGTTGCTGAAACAGTTGTGGAAAGGACAATGTGAACGGAAACTACCAGAGCGCCAGCACAGTATGGTTGGGCTCGGCCCTGTTGGTGTATAAAGCCCCTTAGAAAACACACTCACTCACACACTCACACACTCTCACACACTCACACACTCACACACACTCACCAGCTGCAGGGAAGCAAGCATGTACTTGCAGGCCTCAAAGTTGTCCAGGCCGTGGACTATGGAAGCGAACGACGTCCTGTTCCCGACCTCACTCAGGGCTGCTACGACCCGGTCTCCGTAGTCATGGATGTCGAAGGTGGGACGCTCCTCCTGGAGAGAGGGGGGGGGGGGGGGGGGAGGGAGGGGTCAGGGGGACTAGAGGTTAGCTAATAGCCAGCAGAGCATAGGGGGGGGGGTTGGTTCTGTGACTGTGTCTTTTCTGTGTCACTGGGAGCCTCCTCTCGAAAGGACGGTAAACGTGAAATGTGAGTCAGGCCAAAGTGGGGGGGGGGGGGGGGGTTACCCCGGTTACGGTGGCCTGGTGGGGCCAGGAGGAGGAGGTCTCACCTGGAGCAGCAGCTCAGGCCTCATCATGTCCTCCCACGTCTTCACCCGCCGCGACAACTCCGACTCCTGGGCGTAACCCTGAGAGTTCTTCAGGAACTGCTCCTGAAGGAGGGAGGGAGGGAGGAGCAAGAGGGGGAAGGAGGGAGGGAGAGGGAAGGAGGGAGGGAGGGAGGGGGAGGGAAGGAGGGAGGGAGGGGGAGAGGGAGGGAGGGAGGGGGAGAGGGAGGGAGGGGGAGAGGGAGGGAGGGGGAGAGGGAGGGAGGGAGGGGGGGAGGGAGGGATGGAGGGAGGGGGAGAGGGAGGGAGGGAGGGAGAGGGAGGGAAGGAGAGAGAGAGAGGGAAGGAGGGAGGGAGCGAGAGAAGAAGGGAGGGAAGGAGGGAGCAAGAGAGGGAGGGAAGGAGGGAGAGAGCAAGAGAGGGGAGGAGGGAGGGAGGGAGCGAGAGAAGAAGGGAGGGAAGGAGGGAGCAAGAGAGGGAGGGAAGGAGGGAGAGAGCAAGAGAGGGGAGGAGGGAGCGAGGACAACATCAGCAGGGTGAGAGGAGGCAGCATGTATGACATCACCACCGGGGGTCTGGCAGAGGGGGGACACAGTGTGACCTGGTCTCTCCAGGTACGGCGTGGTGCACCCTGGGACAGGAGACCAGGGGGGCGTGGTGCACCCTGGGACAGGAGACCAGGGGGCGTGGCCTACGGTACGTACCACACTCTGCTTCACCAGGTCTTCATAGCTCATCCCATCTGCTGGGGCTCTGCAAGCAACAGACACACACACATTCAACACACACACATCCAACCGACACATGGAATGGAATATATTTGAATATGACAGGGTGAATGTATGGGGACTGAGGGAAGGACAGACGGACAGGATAAACAGTAGCACCGCCCGGGAATACCTGGCACTATGAAGTCTTGACCACCTCCAAACTCAGCGGGGATGTCAGCCAGGAAGTCGTGGTCCTCGTCAGAATGGTCGTCACCTAGGCCCAGACACAGAGGAACAGTACCATTAAGACGAACGTCGGGGCCTAATGCCATTTAGGCTACCATCGTACCTCGGTGTACCTTTCACCCAGGCCCAGACACACAGGAATGATACCACTAAGATGACTGGGACTAGTGTCAGGTGGACTACCTACCATCATCCCTAGCACCTACCTATCTCCTCGTTACCACCTAGTGTTCATGTTTCTATGAAATGGTATCCTGTTTGCTTTAGCTTATATCCGATGTACTTGTATCATTTCTATAGCAGGACTCCGTTGAAAAATACACTAAAAAACTTTCTTTGTATAGCGCTTTTCCTGCAAACGTTGCAGCTCAAAGTGCTCCAATCATTATATAATAATAATTTAATTATTTAGTAATTTAAAGGCAATATTAAAAACTCTTTGACTGCCAGCCATGTTCAGAGCGGAGAGCTCCATACTGACAGACTTTTGGGGCATTTTCGCTGAACTTTGAAGACCCACCAAATATTGACTTTTCGGACTACATAAACATTGAACATATCTACCAAGACTTTAGACTCTCTTCTTTCATCAGAAAAAGAAAGTTTGTTTCTAGCCTCTTTGAGTGTTTAGAAATCGGCCGTAGAACATAGGGTGGTTTCAGCAAAAACACCTGATTTTGACCAATAAACAGAGAAAACGAGCTTTTTCTGCAGAGAAGCAAATGCAAGCAAAACGGTGACTGACGTCCACATATTTTAGTTTTAGTGACACCTCAAACATCTGAAAAGTTGTTTACTTCTATGAAACAATAAAAACAACACAGGAAAAAAGGCTTTTGATGACAAAATAACTACATTTATTCACAGATTTAGAACATTTAGAATCATCATCACTCAATCATATATTTTTTTCTGTGTGGTAGGCTTTGAAGCACTCTCCTGAGTGCAGGGGTACATGGCAGGACCTGCACCACATTCTGGTCTCGCTCCTTTTACCCCTTCGAATGCAGACCCTACATTTTCTTGCTGGCTGTGTGATATTGCTGGTGGGCCTTAAGCGTTCCAACTCATGCCTGGCCATCCGGCCATCCAGCCTGCTGTCTGGGTCTCTCTGTCTTGCTGCCCTGGTTTGTCGGACCTCCTCTTCCTCCTCCTCCTCCTCCTCCCTCTCCTCCCCCCCCCCCCCCCCCTCCTCTCTGCCCCTCCTCCTCTTCCTCCTCCTCTCTCCTCCTCCTCCTCCTCCTCCTCTACATAGGTTTTTTCAGTCCACGACCTCGCCACCCTCCTCATGAACTCCAAGTGTGTTTTGCACTTCCCCGGGTTCCTGGCCTTGTACAGCACATAGGCATTGAACACACAAAGCTGAAACAAGTACGCCACAAACTTTTTTGACCAGTTGAGTGTTTTCCTAATGAATGGGTAGTATGCAATGTTCTGGTCAAGTTTGTCCACCCCATTCATGCAGGCATTGTATGCCACAACACACTCCGATTTGAGCTGACCCACCTTCTCCTTCTGCCCCTTCTGCCACACCTCCACCCTCTGCATGCTGTCATGGTGGCAGGTTGTCACCATCCTCACCAGACGCTTGTCCTGCCATGCCATAACCAGCACCCTGCCATTGTGCCGCACCAGCCTCCCCTCCACACCGAAGTCGGTCTTTGTCGGCTCCCTTATGATCTGCGGTTCCCCCCTGTTTTTTCGCAGTGTTCCGCAGACGTTGGTGTTGGCTTTGATCAACTGCTCACACAGTTGAACAGAGTTATAAAAGTTGTCCATGTACAGTGTGTATCCGTGTCCTGTGAGACGGTCAAGGAGGGAGAACACTGTGTCTGGGAGTGTGTTATGCTGGCCAACATAAGGCTTCATGTTAAAACAATACCCAGTATAAGAGTCACACAGTATGTAGGATTTAATTCCATACTTCACCGGCTTCTGAGGGTTATACACTTTAAATGATAGGCGGCCACGCCACTGCATCATTCCTTCATCAATGCAGATACTTTCAAAGGGCTGATACAGCTCTTTGAATTTGGCTACAATATAATCTAAAACAGGACGCACTTTATACATTTTATCTGTGGCGTCCTGTGATGCATTATTGTTGTAGTGGAGGAACTTCCAGATGAGCTGGAACCTGTTCCTCGGCATGGTTTTATTGAAGTATGGAGTGGCGTCCTGTTGATCCACACTCCAATACATTTCTAGATTTGGCTTTTTTATGTAACCGGTGATGAAAGTGAGTCCAAAGAATTGTTTCAGTTCTGGGACTGTCACCGGTTTCCATAACCTCCCTCTGGAGTGTGGCAGAGTGTCGGGATGTGCCTGTAAAAACTGCTGGGCATACAGGTTGGTTTGATCTGCAATGTGCTGCAGCAGCTCATCAGTAATAAGCAGCTCCAGGAAATCAACCGGCAGGTCAGATTCCAGCTCTGCAGCATTCTGGGGTCCAGGGGTTGCCGTGAATGGAACCTTTGTGGGTTGCCACTCACCCTGACCCCAACCAGCATCTTTCTCTGAAGACAGCCGTCTCCTTGCAGCACACCCTCTGGTTGAGGCACGTCCTCTGCTCGATTCAGGGACTGTAAAATATTGAAATATATACCATTTTATACAAAATATATATACAAAAGGCATGTTTTATTGCTTTGTAATGATGTAGTTTTGTAGTGTAATAGTGTAATAGTGTAGTGTAATAGTGTAGTGTAGTGTAATGATATTTCTATATATTATATGTTTACCTTTGCTTTTCACACTCGCATTTTTGTCTTGGATCGTGGATCCCCGCTGATCTGGAGAGGATTCCCTGCTGCTAGCCGATCCGGATGGCAACCACTCGTCCGACGAGTCAGGGTCGGGTTCTACGTCCTCCGACTCTGAACTGTTTGAAGAGTCGGGGCGACGTGGCTCCGATGGTCCAGCAATGCTACCACGAGTGTAGCGTTGCGCGTTGCTCCGGTTTTCACCATCTGCAACATTTTGTGCATCTCCTGCACCAGATCTGCTTGCAGTTGACCTGATCGGCACCACACTCCTTGCAGATCCACTGCCAGACAAGCTCTGTGCCAGTGTCAACTGCTTATACTGCTTATGTTTGTCTCCGCTCGTTTTCGCTAACCTTTTCGCCATTTTCCACATACAACCCACAACACGCCTTCTTCTTCAGCTTTTATATCTGAGCTAAATCGAACTGCTGCCCCCATCTGGGGCAGAAATACATTACACCCAAGTCTGAAATTCACACACCAGGTGTATAAGACGTCAATATGGCCATCCCCGAAAAAGAAAAAAAAAACAGTCAACGTTACTAATTTATAAGACGCCAAATGGCGTCTTTGGCAGTCAATGAGTTAAAAAGATGGGTTTTTAGTCTTGACTTGGACATATTTGCTGAGGTTGCATCCCTAATGTAAACTGGCAGTGCATTCCACAATTTGGGTGCATCAAATGAGAATGCAGCCTCACCAAATCTCTTCTCTAATGATATTTAGATAGTGTAAATAGTACTGTACTGACACCCGGAACCTTCTCTAACTCAGAAAGACAGCAGCGGAGACCACAGCAGGACCCAGAGAGACCGGCCGTCAGCCCCGCTACTGGGTCAGGTGCTGAGGCTGGGTGTGAGGAGGGGTCAGCTGACCAGGGTTGACCAGGGACGGTCTGGGGTTACCTGGTGGGTCAAAGGTCAAAGGTCAGGGTGCCAGGTCTCACCCTGGTGGTCGTGGAGTCTGAGTCCCTCTGGCTGGGCGTCCTCCCCTCCTTCCCCTCCCTCTCTCTCTTCTCTCTCGTCCAGCTGCAGGTACGTCCTCTTCAGCTCCTCGTCTGACACAAACACACCCTGAGACCCCCAGAGGCCACCGTTAGTACACACTCACGCACACTTATAAGCATGGAGACACACGCACGCACACTTATAGTAGGTCACAGCTGGACAGAAATCACACACACACACACACTTATAGTAAGCCACAGCTGTACAGAAATACACACACGTACACACACTTATAGTAAGCCACAGCTGTACAGAAATACACACACACACAAACTTATAGTAAGCCACAGCTGTACAGAAATACACACACACACACTGTGGTGACCCGCACGCAGCCCCGGGTATACCTGGCCTTCAGCACCCTGGACAGCGGCCGCATAGATTAAGGGGCCGCGTCATTAACGGAGTCTACGCCCATCACACCCGGCTGGTGCACATCACTCCATCAGGTCGAGGGCTCGTTACGGGAATGCGGAGCACCTGAGGCGCGAACAGGTGGAGGAATGATAAGCGGAGGCGGAGGCGTCAGAAAGGGAGCGAGAGGCTACGCGACGACACGCGTATGGGTGAGGGCCGTGGTACGGCGGATAATATCAATGCCTGGTGGGATTAATTGTATGTCTTGTTTCCCACAGTAAAGAGAGAGCCGGGAGTAGGGGGAGCGCGAGCCCGCCTGCCGATAGCGGAGCGACCAGCCCCTCTGCCCAAATACCCCCCGGAGCTCGGAGACGGGACACCGGAGTGTCCCCCCGAGAGGAATTGAGTCCACCCTTTTGCCCTCCCCTAGAGGCACCTTAAGTTCCACCGTTAGCCGCCCGGAGGCGAGTTTTAGTTGGACCTTTTTGCTTTCTCCGTAACTCTCCTTTTTTTCCAGTGGGCGGTTTTGAAACTTTAGCGCTGTGTTGTGTCCTGTCTGGGTGGTGTGTTTACCGGGTCTACGTGGTGGTCACCACAACACACACACACACACAAACTTATAGTAAGCCACAGCTGTACAGAAATACACACACACACACGCGCACACACACTTATAGTAAGCCACAGCTGTACAGAAACACACACACACACACACACACCGTTCTCTTTAGGATCCTCTTCCGTGTCTTCAGCTTCTCTTTCATTTTAGCCAAATAAATGTAGTTCAGGTCTGCAACAGAACAGGAGACGTGACTTACTCAGCCCAGGCAGGACACAAGCAGGAACACAACACCAGTTCCAGGCGCCCCAGAGACCGTTTACCTGTCAACTCCGGTCCGTTCTTCAGCTTGCGATCGGGGGGGTCGTCTGGAACTAGAGGAGGGCATGGGTCAGGACTCGCAGCCTAACACGCTCTGTCTGTCCAACTCACAGCCTAACACGCTCTGTCTGTCCAACTCACAGCCTAACACAGTCTGTCTGTCCAACTCACAGCCTAACACGCTCTGTCTGTCCAACTCACAGCCTAACGGTCTGTCTGTCCAACTCACAGCCTAACACGCTCTGTCTGTCCAACTCACAGCCTAACACGCTCTGTCTGTCCAACTCACAGCCTAACGGTCTGTCTGTCCAACTCACAGCCTAACACGCTCTGTCTGTCCAACTCACAGCCTAACACGCTCTGTCTGTCCAACTCACAGCCTAACGGTCTGTCTGTCCAACTCACAGCCTAACACGCTCTGTCTGTCCAACTCACAGCCTAACACGCTCTGTCTGTCCAACTCACAGCCTAACACAGTCTGTCTGTCCAAATCACAGCCTTACACAGTCTGTCTGTCCAACTCACAGCCTAACGGCCTGTCTGTCCAACTCACAGCCTAACACGCTCTGTCTGTCCAACTCACAGCCTAACACGCTCTGTCTGTCCAACTCACAGCCTAACGGTCTGTCTGTCCAACTCACAGCCTAACACGCTCTGTCTGTCCAACTCACAGCCTAACACGCTCTGTCTGTCCAACTCACAGCCTAACGGTCTGTCTGTCCAACTCACAGCCTAACACGCTCTGTCTGTCCAACTCACAGCCTAACACACTCTGTCTGTCCAACTCACAGCCTAACACGCTCTGTCTGTCCAACTCACAGCCTAACACAGTCTGTCTGTCCAAATCACAGCCTTACACGGTCTGTCTGTCCAACTCACAGCCTAACGGCCTGTCTGTCCAACTCACAGCCTAACATGCTCTGTCTGTCCAACTCACAGCCTAACACGCTCTGTCTGTCCAACTCACAGCCTAACGGTCTGTCTGTCCAACTCACAGCCTAACACGCTCTGTCTGTCCAACTCACAGCCTAACATGGTCTGTCCAACTCACACTCACGGGAGACTCATTGACGACACACACATTGAAAGACCAACACACACACAAACAAACAAACTCACAGGTGCCGGTGTACCAGGTCCAGAAGTCTTGGAGCACGGTGGGGCCTTTCCTTTTCCTCTTGCCCTCATCGCTGAGACCCTGAGGCACCTTGTAACATTTACCTAGGAGGACGGACGGACGGACGGACGGACACACACACACACACACACACACACAATGAAGGCAGGCATTCACAAACCCGCTGTGCTCAAAGTGAATATTGTCTGTTGACCAAGGTTGTGTGAGTGGACTACATTCGTGTGTAGGGACGAGGTTTCCTGACCTATTTTCAGAGGCTTGTCTTCCCTGAATGTAGCGTACGGGTCATGTAACCTCCACGTATTCTCCTGCAACACACACACACACACACACACACACACACAGTTGATAGAAGTGTACATTTGTGATTTATCCTGACTGGGTCAAAAATATAAATCAACATCCTGTGCGTGTAGTGAGTCACCCTACCCCCTGGGCTTTCTCCTCCGCCGTCCTGCGCTTCATCTGTTCATCCTCGGAGGGCTGGACCTCACGCCTCTCCCTCAGCATCCTCCCTTCACCACTGGCCATCTGGGAGAGAGAGAACAGGTAGAACACCCTGAGACCAGACACAACACATGGCAGTACAGGCAAGGCAAGGCAGGTTTATTTGTAGAGCACATTTCATACAACAGGGGCAATCAATTCAATGTGCTTTACATATATCATTAAAAAAAAAAAAAAAAAAAAAAAAAATGTTTTAATGGCAAGAATAGATAGACATATATATAGATCCTTAACCCACCTCCATCCCCTCGTATGCGTGTGTGTGAGTGTGTGTGTGTGTGTGTGTATGTGTGTGTGTGTGTGTGTGTGTGTGTGTGTGTGTGTGTGTGTGTGTGTGTGTGTGTGTGTGTGCAGGGCTTAAAGTGGGAAAAAATCCTGTGCCTGAAACTTTTTCTTGGGGAGGGGGGTCACAAACTGATTAAATCACTTAAGGCCAAACTGATTGCATCACTTATTAAGCCACTATCACTAAAACAATAGATCAATAGATCTCCATCAAGTAGAATACTGATGACTAGTGACCAGTCATGCATGAGGGCTGACGAGTTGGCGATGTTTACTTTCCTGCTGGCTAGGTGTTGTGTTGTTACTTTCGCCAGATCATCATCAAAAAATCGAACAAGGACATTGAGGATTTTGTCCATGTTAATATTAGTAGCTTCGTCGATATTCATTGAAAACGTTGCTTTTTTAAGCTTTTCACACAGCCGTTTTTTAAATTCCGGGACAAAGGCCATGTGTGTTTAAATAGCTGGCGTGCTGATTGGAAACGGACAGCTTTGTCAGTGCATTTTTGTCTTCTGATAGCTTCTTGCACAAATCGACGAGTGGCTGAGCCTTTGTGAAAGACAGATCATGTTCAGCTATAAACGCGCACACTCAGATCTTTTGCTCGCAAACACGGTCGGTCATTGAAGATACCTGTCGCCGTCGCTCCCGGCAAGGTTGTTGTATGAGCAAGCGCTCGAACCGAAGCTTGGTGACCGGGATCTGAGGCATGTCGAGCAATAACCTTCTTCCCACTACTATACTATATACTATGCTATATATATATATATATATATATATATATATATATATATATATATATATATACTATAGTATATACTATACTGCCGTAGACGAGTTTCTTTGAGCACGGCGTACAGAAACAAGCACCTGGCTCCCTCAGTTTGAGGCACCACGTCCATAAGGCTTCCCCTCACTACTCTCCTCTATCAATGCCCAGCGCCATTTATTCCTTACTCCTCGTTCTAGTATAGCTGTGTCTTCGCCATGTTTAAGAAACTTGGCTTCCATTTTAATAGACTCTTACTAACAGGGTTCGAGTTATAAGCTGAGCTCTGTGGGGGTCTCCAAAATAACAGTGCTAAATTTTCTCATGCACGCGCGAATCATGCCCACACAGCGATGGGACTTACAAGTTTTAATTAGCTATAGGCAGTAGCAGATTAAGGTGGTCAGTGGCCCTAGGCTACTCCTTTGTGTGAGGACCCCCCCGCCCCCATACACAAGCCTCCCCCCTCCCCAAAATATACAACTCACCAGCACCCTGCACACACACACCACTCATAATGCTTTACCATAAAACACTTAAACACTTTAATAACACAATAACACAACAGTGTTAATAATGCAAAGAATAAAAAAAAAGGTTCAGTGCATTCAGTTCTGTCTCTATTGCTCTCCTCTCCCGTTGTCTCTCTGTTACTGTCCTGTTGTCTGTCTCTCTGTTGCTGTCCTGTTGTCCGTCTCTCTGTTACTGTCCTGTTGTCTGTCTCTCTGTTGCTGTCCTCTCCTGTTGTCTGTCTCTCTGTTGCTGTCCTGTTGTCTGTCTCTCTGTTGCTCTCCTCTGCTGTTGTCTGTCTCTATGTTGCTGTCCTGTTGTCTGTCTCTCTGTTGCTGTCTTCTCCTGTTGTCTGTCTCTCTGTTGCTGTCTTGTTGTCTGTCTCTCTGTTGCTGTCCTGTTGTCTGTCTCCCTGTTGCTGTCCTGTTGTCTGTCTCTCTGTTGCTGTCCTGTTGTCTGTCTCTCTGTTGCTGTCCTGTTGTCTGTCTCTCTGTTGCTCCCCTCAGCTCTAAATGACAGAAATGAATTAGTAGTAGTAATAGTTGTAGTAGTAATAGTAGTAGTAATAGTAATAGTAGTAGTAGTAGTAGTAGTAGTAGTAGTAGTAGTAGTAGTAGTAGTAGTAGTAGTAGTAGTAGTGGTAGTGGTAGTAGTAGTGGTAGTAGTAGTAGTTAGTAGTATTAGTAGTAGAAGTAGTAGTAGTTGTAGTAGTAGTAGTTGTAGTATGAATGAATGAATGAATGGTCTTTATTGTCATTGATATAGTACAGGTACCAAACAACGAAATTTGGGAGGGGGGGCTCCCCTGGTGCTAGGAAAGAAAAAAAAAGAAAAAAAACAAGAAGGGAAAGGAGCTGGTTTACATAAATAAAGGCTATGTACACTATCCACTATACTATACTGTACAGATAAAACACTGTGCTGTACTCTATGCTATGCTAT